>NW_020191247.1:0-49068 GCF_002263795.3 Bos taurus
GAAATTACCAACAATATTAAAACTTTTCTCTCTCTTCTCTTTTCACGGATTAATTTACTTATTTTCATGGGCTTGTCTTCTTGCGTGCAGGAACGTTTCATTAGGGGAGCTGGGGCAAACTCAGTGCTTGGGCCCCCTGAGCTGGTTTCCCGATGGGTTTGGAGCAGTCCTAGAGCAGTGGCTCAGTAGTTGGTGACAACGTGGGCCTTTATGTGCTCCAGGTTGTGAGATCTTCTGGCCACGGAATCAAACCCATGTCCCCTGCATGAAGGCAAGATTCTTAAACACATTGGGACCACGCAGAAGAAGACCTACCACAGAATTATAACTGTCTATACTGCAATACAAAATAAAAACTGTTTAAGAAACAGGCAGGAAAAACACATATGAGTGAATATAAGGCTAAAATTTGAATTTGCTAAGTAGAAGAATACAACATTGTTAAAAACTAAAATATTTTTTTAACGTTGCCTTCACCTATACATCGAATGGAATAACACCTCCAGTCATTAATGATCTAATTTAGAACAAGAGTGTAGTGCTCCAAAATGACTGTCACAGTTCGGTTCACGTCCACAGAGAATGTTAAGTGGGTTTCTTTCCTCTGGAAAATCTAAACAGACTTTTGTTTGAAAAGCTCAGGGAGGAAAGCAGGAAGCACTGCTTCATGCCTGCCAGACAGCATTCCCTTTTATCTAGAAATGAAATTGAGCCGGCAGTCTAGAACTCAAACCCCAGAGATTACTTTCTGCCTCTTTAGCTGTGGACCCGGCTGCTCCACGTCATTAGACGTTCTTCCCACGAACCGCCACCTGCCTCTTCTGATCCTTCACTGTAGAAGACAGCGTGCGGGCAGCAGCAGGAGAATAGCAAGGGTCAGGGTCTCACTCTAAGGCATTTCAGGCTGCCATTTTCCTCCTTCTAGGAGATCTTCCCATCCCACTGGGACGTCAAACCCAGATCTCCTGCATTCCAGGAAGATTCTTTTACCCTCGAACCACGCAGAGCCAGGGCTGCTCTTAAATACTCCCAAGAAGTAAAATGACTTTACTTTCAGTGCGTGACTCTGTTTGAGTCGACAGTTGTCCATCTAATCCCTGGAATTCAGGTGAGTGGGAAAGAACTTGTGGCTGGAAAGGTATTGGAAGAGCAGCTCAACATGACAAAAAAAAATGAACAAACTAAAACATGCACATATGCTTATATTCAGTGATTTTACAGAGATCGTAGCCAGAAAAGTGTTTCTATGGGCTCTGAAGTAACTGTTCAAGAAGTGTATAGGGGAGGCCAGAAATAAATGGTCAGGGGCTGAAAAAACATTCAGAAAGCATCAAAAGATATGTGATGATGATCATGATACATCCTCAAATTAATGATTTTCCTGCTTTTAACAATCGTTATTTATTTTAGTTTTTTATAATGCTTATTATTTGTTTGCTATTTAGCTGTGGCTGGGTCTCTTTTGGCTGACTGAGTGAGCCTTTTCTGGGTTGTGGTGAGCAAGGGCTACTCCGAGTTGAAATGTTGCTGACTTCTCCTTTTGCCGGCGTCTCATTCAGAGTGGTGGGATTGGGGGATGGTCATCAGTGTGTCATGGCCCCCAGGCTCTAGTCGGGTGCTCAGTAGTATGGTGCTTGGGCTTAGTTGTCTCCACAGTCTGTGGGGTCCCTTCCTAGACAGGGATCCAACCTGTATCCTCCTGTTCTCTGACCAGTGAATTCTTAACCAAGGAACCCCAGGAAGTTCCTTTTTCATGATTTTTCTTAATGAAAAGAGCAGAGTCTGGGCTATTGAGTCCTGTTTTGGAATGGTTGTTTGCTCGGTTGCTCTGTCGTGTGCCTTCTTTGTGACCGCATGGAATGCAGGCATGCCAGGCTTCTGTGTTCTTCACCAATCTTCCACAGTTTGCCTCAATTCTATGTCCATTGTGTGGTGATGCCATCAACATTCATCCTTTAGGTAAAGAGCAAAGGGGCTTGGCCATGAATATACCTGTGCCCATCCTTCCCCACACTTCCCTTCCCATCCTGGCTGCCACACAAAATTGAGCAGAGTTCCAATGTGCTCTACAGTAGTTCCCCAACTGTATATTCATGAGGAATAAAATGACCCATTAAGACATCATGGATGAAGAGGAAGTCTCCAAATTCAACACTTTTCATATACAAGAACAATACTTGTATGATACTAATTGTCCATGAGAATCAAAAATGAAAATAGCCAGGAAAGTTTAGGAAAAAAGTTTAATGAGATGGCATTAGATTTAAATACACTTTCAAATACATCAATAAACCAAAATAATAAAAATGTGTCATAGTGGTAAATGAATTCCCAAACAGTTTAGTATCTGTGAATTAAAATACTGACACTCAAACCATACAAGTCATAACATAATACAATTTGAGTGTATGGTAAAAACATGATTCACTTGTAACCTAGAGCAGGAGGAAGGGGTTGGGGCAGAAACCTGTAGAAATTCAGACATGGCCTGAAAACTCAGGGCACTGGGTCAAAAGAGGCTGGTTTTAAGGAAAACCTAATTCAGGTGGAGGGGTTACACAATTTTAATGTTGAGATTTTGATCAGTGAGAAAATCTCATGGACAGTTAACAGGGATGCACACACACATGGAAATGCTGCTGCCCACGTGCCAGCCCCACTTCCAAGGAAAGGAAGGGTCAGCTCCTCAGCTCAGAGAGAAGGGCTAGAGACATCAGGGCCTGACAGCTTTCTTTAGGGCAAATCTCCCACTTCCAGTCAATCAGATCTTCCCTCCCCAGATCACTGCCTGAGTCCTGAGGGACAGGGTCACAGAGAAGGGGCTCACCGACCCCTGAAGCCCCTAAAACATCTGGCAGGCAGAGGGTGAGGAGAGCAAGCCTTTCCAGTTCAGGGAGCTCAGTCTAGTCCAGGGGGCCCCACAGCCCAGTCAGCTCAGGGTTTATTCCACGAGGCGTCATTGCATTGACTTTCTCTCAGGGTGAACATGGAGTGGATGGAAAAGCTAGAAATTACAGCTCAAGATGCCTTCTTTCCAAGAGGTCCAACTTTGTATGAAGAGGGAGGGAAAGAAGGAAGGCAATGAAAAATCATGGAGAGACGAGCCCATGGACTTCTGCTGAAAGTTCTGTCTCTTCAGGTTGTGAACTAAACTCAGTTGGAATCCGAGTCAGAGGAGTCCCCTGAGGACGATGAGCTGGACCCATGGTCCTCCGGCTCAGAATCTCCATCTTCATCCTCACTGCTGGGGGCTGAGGAGCGGCTGCCTTCCTCCTCTTCCTCATTTTCCTCTGATCTCCCTGAGGCAGGAGAATATTCTCTAATCATGTCTGATGATGCTAACTCTGCAGCCTGAAGCCCTGGGTCCTCTCTAAGCCTTCCTTGCAGATTCCCTGATGATGGGGACTGCAGACCCATCCTTCTAATCTTGGAGTTCGGGCCCCCCGTCACGCTCATGTTCTTACGCTTAGCACAGGTCGCCTCTCTGTAAGCAGCATATTCTTCAGGAGACAGAGTCCTGAGCCAGAGATCAAGGTCCACCTTGTACTGTGTCTGCAGTCCCTCCGCCTGCTTCTTATAAAGCTCCTTCTGGTCCTGGGGGACCCGCTGCCAGCGTCTACTGATCTCCACCATGCGCTCCCTCGGGGGCACCACTTTCAGCTCCCTGCTCGACCAGAGATCCTGGTGGAACTTGTGATAGCCATTCATCGGGGGCTTTTTGGGCTCTCCGTGGAATTTCCACTTCATGGGTAAACTCTTTTCTAGGGGAGACTTCACTTTTTGAACATTCTCCTGAAGCTTCTCTGGCACTTTCATTTCACTTCTTTGAGGGACACCAGATTTCTCAGGGTTTGGGACTAGATCAGGGTGCTGTGCTCTGAACAGAGCTATTTTCTCCCTAATATCCTTTTTCTCTTTCTCAAGATCCTGACTGTGTTTCACCCTCAGCTGCTCAGGCACCTTCCTGTGTTCCTCAGACAGAACCTTGGTCAGCTCCTGGTTGCTTATCTTGGGGTGTTTTTGGATGTACTGGGGTCGCATCACTTGGGAAATGTGCCGGTAAGCTGTCAGGGACTTCTGGAACAAATAAGCATGTTTCTTATGTTTTCTGCTGTTTTCTTGTGTTTTCTTGTGTTTTTTGGAAGGATTGCTAACATTTTCCTTAGCTTCCAGGACTAATTCTTTCAGTGTGCGAAACTTTCTCACCTTATGGGAAACCTCTAACCATTTGAGTTTGCACATTTCCCCAGAAAAATCTTTAAAAGCTACTTTTTCCCAGTCCATCACTGACTGGGTTGTTTTGAACGTGTGCCCATCACTGGATGGAATGCTTTTCTCCATACTTTCCAATAACTGCACATGTCTTCCTTGGACCAGTCATCTTGGCGTTTAGGCATTGCCATTTCTAGGTCTTTGGGACACTTATTTGATCCCAGCAGTTCAGACACCTCAGCAGAATTTTTGTTTCTTCACTCTCAAGATTCAGCAGGTGAGTTATTTCTGAAGTCCTGCAGTGTGTGCGATCCTCTGTTTCTGCGGAGAAAGAAAAGGAAAGTTATTCTCCTATGTGACACAGGAGAGAAGCAGAGCCCACTTGGGATACATCCCTTCTGTTATTTCATTTACCCTCAAGAACGTAAATGAAAACCAGCCCAACCTATGAGTTGAGAGTCCTGTTGAGCATTATGAAGCTTCTTTTCACAATTAAAAATCCTCAGGCCTGAACCCAACTTGCCTCCCAGTCTCACCACAGTGGGTTTTACATAGAAATGAACAAGAGGCTGGGGACTCACTCAAGGGACAAAGGATGAGAGAAAAGCAAGGGAAGTTTAAAATAAAAATGCCTGACAAGCAACAGGGCTTTAAAATAGCAATGAGATACCACAGCACATGGACAAGAATGGTCAAAATCCCAAAGAAGGACCAAGTACTGAGAGGGTGGAATATCAGGCAATTTGATTCATTTCGTAAGGTGATGAAAAACATTACAAGCCTTCTGAAAGACAATAAGGCAACTTGTTACTAAACTAAATATCCTCCTACCACGTAAGTCAGGACTCATGCTCCTTTGTATTTGCCCAAATCATTTGAAAACCTGTATCCATAAAAAAGAAAAAAAAGACCTGCAATGGGATGTTTATAGCCATTTTGGTCATAATCACAAAACATGAAAACAACCATAATGAATGGATAAAGCAACTCTGGTACATTAAGACCATGAAATAGTACTCAGTTCTAAAAAGAAATGAGTGATCAAGCCAGTAAGAGACATGGGGTATTCTTTTATTCATATCTCTAAGTGAATGAATCTAAGCTGAAAAACATACATATTTCATGAGTCCAACTATAAGACATTCAAGGAAAAAGGAGTATATGGGAAAAAAAGAGAAATATGTGAGGACAGTGAAATAAACCTTGCTTCCCAGCAGTTAGGATAATGGGACTGATGAATAGGTGATCACAAATGACTTTCAGCAGTCTAACCCTTCTGGATATTATAGAGCTGGATACTTGTCACTGTATATCAGTGAAAACTAACAGAATGCGCAACACCAAGAGTGAACACTAATGTGAAACCATAGACTTTGGGTGATAATGAAGTGTCAGTGGAGGTTCCTAAATCATAATAAACACACCACTCTGAGACATAATGTGATAACAGGGGGAAAACGCCTGCTTATTCTGGGAGCGCAGGATGTAGACAGGAATTCCGTACTTTCTGCTCAATATTACTGTGAATGCAATCTTCTATAGAACACTAACACTCCTTAGGATTCTGAGCATAGCTCCCTCCTAAGAAAAGTCCAGATGGCCATAGACTGAATGTGCAGTTGAGATGATAATTGATATAATTAATCTAAGAAAGCTGTAATAGATATAATTCATCTAAGAAACATGTCATAGAAGTACAAAGGGAAGATGAAGAGAGGAGAAGGGTAAACATGTGTATGTAAGGATTGAAAAGGAGTTTAAGTGGTCAATATTTCATTTCTGGGGAGGTCAATAGACATTATAATAAGGCATATTAAATACAACTGTATACAAGAAGACCCTTCCCTTTTGACGCAGCTGGTAAAGGATCCACCTGCAGTGCGGAAGAACTGGGTTTGATCCCTGGGTTGTAAAGATCCCCTGGAGAAGGGAAAGGCTACCAACTCCAGTATTCTGGCCTAAAGAAGTCCATCCACTGGATAGCCCATGTGGTCGCAAAGAGTTGGACACAACTGAGAGACTTTCACTTCACCACTTCACAATAAGCTAGGGACTCTCTGTTTTAGCTGAGATATAAAGATGACAAAACATGTTTCATTGGAAACTCATAGAAATGAACAAATAGGAACACTGACCTGTGGAGGAGGCGCAGGTACTTCAGGCACTGGCAGGGGAAGCCCTTCTCTGCACGTGTCTCCTGCACTCACACAAGAAGAGTCTTCTGACCGACTCTGACAGAGCAACCTGAGAAACATTGACACATCACACACAGTGTATCACACACAGTTATCTACTCTAAACAAAGGTACTTACGTTCAGTGTTCTATTTTATTCTGTTAAAATGCAGTCCCTTCTATCTCTAATAAAAATGACTCTTAATCATAACATTAATCTTTGTTTAACTACAACTTTAAGTTCTGAGAACTCTAACAATTGAATTTTCTCTTCTCTTTGAAAATGACACTCTTCAATTTAAGTGACCTTAATGTAAGGGGAATCCATTTCTTTGATCAGGACATCAACATACTCCCAATCATATCAGATTTGCTCTACTATCAGAAAAGTTTTCCCGTTTGGAAACATACAAATCCGGGTTACAATAAGATCAGTTCTGGGACTTCCTTGGAGGTGCAGTGTCTAAGACTCTGTGCTACCAGTGGACGGGACCAGCATTTGGTCCTTCGTCAGGGAATGAGAGCCCACATTCCACAGCAAAGTGTTCACCTGCCAAGACACAGAGTGCCTGTGTGGGGACTAAGAGTTTGCATGTCCCATCTAAAGGTCCCTCAAGGTGCAAGAAAGATCTGGTGCAGCCAAATTCATCAAATCCATCAATCAATTAACACACAGTTCCTTCTAATATTGTAGTTGTTTAATCCCTGAGGCCTGTGGGACTCTTCTGCAGCCCTTGGACTGTAGCCCACCAGGCTCCTGTCCATGGGATTTTCCAGGCAAGAATACTGGAGTGGGTTGACATTCCCTTCTCCAGGGGCCCTTGAGACCCACAGATTGAACCTGTGTCTCCTGCATTAGCAGGCAGTTTCTTACCCCTGAGCCACCAGGGAAGCCAGCCATCTAATATATTGTGCTTCAAAATCAATGACTGAAGTTAATAAAAGTTTTCACTTCTATATCAGAGTGAGTGCAGACTTTCTTTTTCTTTCAGGTATTTGGTGTGTTACCAATGTTGTTTTCAGAGCCATTATCAGGTCTGGGTTGCTATTGGACAATTGAAAGGCAGAAACTCCAACTTTTCCGTACAAATATATTACTCTTCATGTTCTACAGCACAGTTTCTCATTCAAATTTTAGGTATCATGCTAAATGGAAAAACTGTCTAGGACTTCCCATCAAGAAATTCATATTTTCCTTTTATATCATGGAATCATAAGTTCATAGAATTACTCATGTTCACTCACAAATTCCAATGATTTGAAGGTAAGTCTATAGATTCAGAGTGAAATTCTAAGTAATAACATAATTCTTATGAACTAGATTTTTCACTTGCTTAAGAAATTCTTAAGCCTGCTACTGCTGAATTAAAATTATTCTTTTTAATTTTTGAGGGAAAGACATATGAAGCCATCTACTCAGAACCATTTACTCACCAGAAAGTTGTAGATTTGGTCTCCTCAATGCTGGTGTGAAAATCAGTCCCATCCAGTCAGGAGTTCTGTGTTCTCTGGATGGGTCAGCAGCTGTAACTTTCGGAGCTGTCCATGGTCCAGCCAACTCACAGCACCTCTGAACAGAAGAAACAGTGCATCTGAGATCCCACTATCAGGACCCTTGAGGCCCCTTCCTGATTAGATTACCACAGTCCCCTTGGATAAACCCAATCAACACTGTTGCTGCTGCTGCTGCTAAGTCACTCATAGTCGGCAGCCCACCAGGCTCCCCTGTCCCTGGGATACTCCAAGCAAGAACACTGGAGTGGGTTGCCATTTCCTTCTCCAGTGCATGAAAATGAAAAGTGTAAGTGAAGTCGTTCAGTCGTGTCCTACTCCTAGCGACCCCATGGACTGCAGCCTACCAGGTTCCTCCATCCATGGGATTTGCCAGGCAAGAGTACTCGTGTGGGTTGCCATTGCCTTCTCCGCCAATCAACACTAACTACACTAAATCTCTCTCTAATCTCTATATGTTAATAGAATCCACAACTGAAGTCCTAGTCCTCATCACTGATTTTATATTGAATACCCATTCCTCTCTGATTTTAAGGATCTTGCATTCTCCTTAAATTCCCTCCATATTTGATTTTAGTTTACTAGGACATTTGAATATGTATCCTTCCATGTTTTGATCATTTCTGCCCTTTATTCACAAGCTCTAGGGTTTAACAACATATCAAATTTACAGTGGTCATTAAAACCCCTTCAGTTCCAATCCAAATTTATCTATTCTATATATTTTATCTATAGAATAGATAAAAATATGAATAATTATTGTAGATTAGTTTGGGAATTTGAGAAAAGAGGCTCCAAACTCTGGCATCCAAGATTGATCTAATTCTGATTTTAGAGTGATTAAACAGGAACATTGCATTTTACAAAATACAGTTGTTTGTTGAGAACAATTTGATTCACCCAACATGGTCAAAAGTATATCTAGCTTGAAATGACTAGTTATTAGACCAATAACAGATTTCGTAACAGTCTTGAAATTGATTTCTTCTATTTCCTAAATTATATATAAATATACTTTTAAACTAGTACTTGTGAAACATGTAAGAGTAAGATATAATTTGGAAAACCTAAATCAGTGAAATATTTTGATACATAGCTTCAAATAATGGTAAATAACTGGCATCATTGTGGGTATATACTTTTACTTATGGATGTGCACAGGCAAAGCTGAAATCATATATCAAAATATACACTGGATTGCTAAACTTTTTGGAGGATTCATGGTAGTTAGTACATGGGATTTGCTAAAAATAAATGTTTCATCTCTATACATATAATTCATAGATTTTGATGAACTGCTCTTGAAAAAGCACAGAGATTTTATTACATATATGGCATTCACATAAACAGTTTGCAGAGGTCAGTAGTTCTAATTAGCTTTAATATAATATTTTATCATCATAAAAATTAAGGGAATCAATAAATGGTGCATTGTTTATAACACAAAATTAAGATTAAATATTAGCAGATTCACTATTAGAGAAAATAAAAAACTTCTAAAAGGTTCAGGTTCCAAATAGGGAAAGGAGTACATGAACGCTGTATACTGTCACCCTGATTATTTAACTTCTATGCAGATTACATCATGAGGAACGCTGTGCTAGGTGAAGCACAAGCTGGAACCAAGATTGCTGGGAGAAATATCAATAACCTCAGATACCCAGATGACACCACCCTTATGGCAGAAAGCAAAGAACTAAAGAGCCTCTTGATGAAAGTGAAAGAGGAGAGTAAAAATGTTGGCTTAAACTCAACATTCAAAAAACAAAGATCATGGCATCTGGTCCCATCACTTCATGGCAAATAGATGGGGAAACAGTGACAGACTTTACTTTTCTAGGCTCCGAAATCACTGCCGATGGTGACCGCAGCCATGAAATTAAAAGACGCTTACTCCTTGGAAGAAAAGTTGCGACCAACCTAGACTGCATATTAAAAAGTACAGACACTACTTTGCTAACAAAGGTCCGTCTAGTGAGACTGATGGTTTTTACAGTTCGTAGAATCACTCATGTTCATTCACAAATTCCAATGACTTGAAGGTAAGTCTATAGTTTCAGAGTGAATTCTAAGTAATAACATAATTCTTATGAACTAGATTTTTCATTTGCTTAAGAAATTCTTAAGCCTGCTAACTGCTAAATTAAAATTATTCTTTTTAATTTTTGAGGGAAAGAAATATGAAGCCATCTACTCAGAACCATTTACTCACCAGAAAGTTGTAGATTTGGTCTCCTCAATGCTGGTGTGAAAATCAGTCCCATCCAGTCAGGAGTTCTGTGTTCTCTGGATGGGTCAGCAGCTGTAACTTTCGGAGCTGTCCATGGTCCAGCCAACTCAGAACACCTCTGAACAGAAGAAACAGTGCATCTGAAATAGACTATCAGGACCCTTGAAGCCCCTTCCTGATTAGATTACCACAGTTCCCTTGGATAAACCCAATCAGCACTAACTGCACTAACTCTCTCTAATCTCTATATGTTAATAGAATCCACAACTAAAGTCCCAGTCCTCATCACTGATTTTATATTGAACACCCATTCCTCTCTGATTTTAAGGATCCTGTGTTCTCCTTAAGTTCAAATTTTCTAGTAGTCATGTATGGATGTGAGAGTTGGACAGTGAAGAAAGCTGAATGCCGAAGAATTGATGCTTTTGAACTGTGGTGTAGGAGAAGACTCTTTAGAGTTCCTTTGATTGCAAGGAGATCCAACCAGCAAATGGACTTTACAATGTTTTGTATATATGCATTCAAATCCTTAAAAAGTATATTTGTCTTTGACCCAGTAATTCTAACCTTGATAAAACTTCAAAAGAATTCATTGGACAAAACCTCACAAATCTGAAACTTTGCTTTAACTATTTCTTTCTCTACTGCATGTAATCTATGTATAAAGCAAGGAAAAAATATTGAGGTTTTTACTTTCCCCAGAAAAATCTGAGACCTCTTGAATTTAGGACAGCATTCTTTCATTCTGTTCATGAAGTAGTGAGTTAATGCACCCATTGTGCTAGTGACTCAGTTGTGTCCGACCCTCTGTGACCACAAGGACTGTAGCCACCAGGCTTCTCGGTCTATGGGATTCTCCAGGCAAGAATACTGGAGTGGGTTGCCATCCCTTTCTCCAAAATGTGCCCCTTACCAAATCATGTCTAAGTCTCAACAGCCAGTATCTCTTTAACTTTATTTTTAGAATAGAGTCTGTGCAGACTCTGCATGGCGAAGATACCATGATGAGACCATCCAGGGTAGAGAGTGGACCCTAAATCTGCTGACCGGTGTCCTGATGAGAGAAAGCAGAGGGATGTTTTAGATGTACCAGAAAAGGTCTTGTAAGGAAGCAGAGATTCAAGTTCAATGTCATAATTTGAGGATTTCCAGGAGCCACCTGGCACTGGAAGAGATAAAGACAAATTATTTTAGAGACTTTGAAAGGAGTATGGCCCTGCCAACACCTTGATTTCCAGCCTCCAGATGTGTCAGAGAATACACTGGTTTTAAGCAACCCCGTGTGGGGTCGGGTGTTGCGGAAGCCCTAAAAAACTGATAAAAAAAATAGTGACTTCCAGGGACAATGGAGGGAGAAGGCAATGGAAACCCAATCTAGTACTGTTGCCTGGAAAATCCCATGGATGCAGGAGCCTGGTAAGCTGCTATCCCTGGGGTGACTAAGAGTCAGACACGACTGAGTGACTTCCCTTTCACTTTACAATGGAAAACATTTTCACTCCAATGTTCTTGCCTGGAGAGCCCCAGGGACAGGGGAGCTCGGTGGGCTGTCATCTATGGGGTCCCAAAGAGTTGGACACGACTGAGTGACTTAACAGTAGCAGGGACAATGGCTAGGCCTTCATTTTCTCAACTTTGAGGTCCTTCACCACTTCTTCAGTTCAGTTCAGTCGCTCAATAGTTTCTGACTTCTTGTGATCCCATGGACTGCAGGATACCAGGCTCAGTCGTGTCCAACTCTTTGCGACCCCATGAATCGCAGCAGGCCAGGCCTCCCTGTCCATCACCAACTCCCGGAGTTCACCAGACTCACATCCATCGAGTCAGTGATGCCATCCAGCCATCTCATCTTCTGTCGTCCCCTTCTCCTCCTGCCCCCAATCCCTCCCACCATCAGTCTTTTTCAATGAGTCAACTCTTCGCATGAGGTGGCAAAAGTACTGGAGTTTCAGCTTTAGCATCATTCCTTCCAAAGAAATCCCAGGGCTGATCTCCTTCAGAATGGACTGCTTGGATCTCCTCGAAGTCCAAGAGACTTGCAAGGGTTTTCTCCAACAGCACAGTTCAAAAGCATCAATTCTTTGGTGCTCAGCCTTCTTCACAGTCCAACTCTCACATCCATACATGACCACAGGAAAAAC
The DNA here is from genome assembly GCF_002263795.3 of Bos taurus. NCBI lineage: Eukaryota > Metazoa > Chordata > Mammalia > Artiodactyla > Bovidae > Bos > Bos taurus. The sequence goes on from NW_020191247.1 coordinate 12,270, forward strand.
CATAGCCTTGACGAGATGAATCTTTGTTGGCAAAGTAACGTCTCTGCTTTTGAATATGCTATCTAGGTTGGTCATAACTTTCCTTCCAAGGAGTAAGCGTCTTTTAATTTCATGGCTGCAGTCACCATCTGAAGTGATTTTGGAGCCCCCCAAAATAAAGTCTGACAGTGTTTCCACTGTTTCCCCATCTATTTCCCATGAAGTGATGGGAACAGATGCCATGATCTTCGTTTTCTGAATGTTGAGCTTTAAGCCAACTTTTTCACTCTCCACTTTCACTTTCATCAAGAGGCTTTTTAGTTCCTCTTCACTTTCTGGCATAAGGGTGGTGTCATCTGCGTATCTGAGGTTATTGACATTTCTCCCGGCAGTCTTGATTCCAGTTTGTGTTTCTTCCAGTCCAGCATTTCTCAATATGGACTCTGCATAGAAGTTAAATAAGCAGGGTGACAATATACAGCCTTTACATACTCCTTTCCCTATTTGGAACTAGTCTGTTGTTCCATGTCCAGTCCTAAGTGTTGCTTCCTGACCTGCATACAAATTTCTCAAGAGGCATGTCAGGTGGTCTGGTATTCCCATCTGTTTCAGAATTTTCCACAGTTTATTGTGATCCACACAGTCAAAGGCGTTGGCATAGTCAATAAAGCAGAAATAGATGTTTTTCTGGAACTCTCTTGCTTTTTCCATGATCCAGCTGATGTTGGCAATTTGATCTCTGATTCCTCTGCCTTTTCTAAAACCAGCTTGAACATCAGGAAGTTCATGGTTCACATATTGCTGAAGCGTGGCTTGGAGAATTTTGAGCATTCCTTTTATGTTTATAATAAACTTGACCATAGAGAGGATTTTTGTATGATGTGAGTGAAGTATGCTTTGTATTTATTACAAAGAGTTTATTTTTTTAAATATAAATTTATTTATTTTAATTGGAGTTTACCCAGAGGGATGGTACAGGGAGGGAGGTGGGAGAGGGGTTCAGGATGGGGAACACATGTATACCCGTGGCGGATTCATGTTGATGTATGGGAAAACCAATACAATATTGTAAAGTAATTAACCTACAAAGAGTTTTATAAACCAGCTTAAAACTCTCTAAGCGTCACGCAACCATTGATAACCTCCCTTACCTAAAACTTGGGATGTGCTGAACGTACTTGCAGAGTACATGCTTCATGTGAAAAGTCAACACTATACCTCAGTCTGCCGCAAGTGTCAATTGTCTTTTCCTGTTGTTTACCCCCCAGATGGCTTACCGTGTTGTGCTTAGTCGCTCAATCACGTCTTACTTTTTGCTACCCCATGGGCTGTAGCATGCCAGCTCCTCTGTCCATGGGGATTCTCAAGGCAAGAACACTGGAGTGGGTTGCCATGTCCTCCTCCAGGGCATCTTCACAACCCAGGGATCAAACCTATATTTTCTTCCTTGCAGGCAGACGCTTTCTGTCTGAACCACCAGGGAAGATAGCTTACTACCACTCATTATAAATGTCTTTTTTCCAGATGCCATTTAGTTTTATTCCATATACAATATTCTCCTATAAGGGTAAGTGTGGATATTAAAATTTCCAGCATAGTCCACAGATTGGACAATGGGGAAAGGTAACCCATAGGACAGTAACAGAGGCCAGTGTATACCACCCGCAACAGAAGGCTGCCTGTTCCTTGGAATTGGTTGAGCCAGTCTATGAGTCCAGGGATGGGCCACGCAGTGAGCTGTGGGACTACAGGCCGGAACATGTGCAGCTGCACTGACTCACCCCTGCAAGAAAGGACACTTCATTACTCTTTTGGAGCTCATATTTTCATCACAATAATTATGTCTACACACTTCTGTGGATTTCCGTTAAATCTTCATAATTAGATTCCAGGGCCATAAAAGTAATTCCCCAACTTAGAGAATGTGACCAATTTATTATATGAAAATCAAATAAAATTCTATCCCATTTGCTAACACTGAAATCCTAGCATGCAATTCAAATCAGTCGTGACCATATCTGATTCCTCGCAGCCAATCTCAGGGCGACACAAAATGACTTGAAATGAAGGACGTTCAAGAGGGGCACTCTGACTTTTAATACACTCTAGTCATCACAGAAATGCTCAGTGTCTGTACAACCACAGCTAGTGGTTGAGGAGATTAGCCTGGGTAGCAATCCCAATTCTTGGGACCCAGTTTTCCTAACCGCATCATAGAGTCTTTCGTTTTCAACTCCCCATGTGCTAAACATGGAAACCCTGCACCCAGATGATCCTCTGTTGGCCCATTCTCTCCCTGATTCCACATTAGGTTTCTATACAATCCTTACTTCTTCCACATTATTCTGTCATGACTTTGGGTACATTCCCTCGGTGTTTTTCTTTTTCTAAAAATTAAAATCAGCAATGGTAGTTGTTGTCATGAGATCTTTGCACAAAATCCTGCAAGTAATTCCCCTGCCCAGCTCCACCCTGGGTAAAGCAACACACAAAACTCTACCTTTGGAGAAAGGGGAATCTAAATACACCCAGAAAGAGGTTTTAGTGTCCTGATAACTCATGCTCCCATTTTAACATCAACTGACTGATCACAGTCACAATTACCAAAACTTGAAAATGAGGGCAATTTACCTTTTGGACATGTTTTCATAATGCTGTACAGAGAGAAACAACAAAAATAACGTGTTAATACACTTCACAAGATTCACAGTGAAGATTTAGTTGCTCATTTCCAAGGATGCGTTAGCCCAAATTTCAGCAAATTGTATCATGTACACAGAAACAGCGGAGAAGGCAATGGCACCCCACTCCGGTACTCTTGCCTGGAAAATCCCATGGACAGAGGAGCCTGGTGGGCTGCAGTCCATGGGGTCACACAGAGTCGGACCCGACTGAGCAACTTTACTTTCACTTTTCACTTTCCTGCATTGGAGAAGGAAATGGCAACCCACTCCAGCGCGCTTGCCTGGAGAATCCCAGGGACCGGGGAGCCTGGTGGGCTGCTGTCTATGGGGTCACACAGAGTCGGACATGACTGAAGTGACTTAGCAACAGCTTAGCAGCAGCAGCACACAGAAACAGGAGGGGAAACGAGTTATAGGGATTCCCAAATGTCTCATTATTGCAGGTCCAGGTACCAATCCATACATCTTTTAACACCTTCTCTGAGGCAGTTGTTCAGTAATCAAATGTATATTAGGAGAATTTAAGAAGAATTATTCTCGATTTCTTGCCTACTTCTCCATGAAGCTTTGCAGTTCTTGTGTTTGGCCAAAAAGGCTCTTGGTCATTAGCATTACTTGGACTGATAAAACTCTTATCACAGCAACAGAAAACATGATTTCAGACACTAGATGGAAGGCAAAGAAGAGGTGGGTATTATCCAGGGAACACCATGACTCTCCAGTTCTCTGTCCTTACCTGGATCAGCTCCATGTCTGGCTTATGGCACAATTCCTTGAGCTCCTCATATATCTGCCCTCAAAGTTTCTGCTTCAGGTCCATATTGTGTTGACTTTCTTTGAGTTGTTGAAAAATCTCCTCACTTTCCTCTTCTGTTTTCTCTAAATGATGCTTCTCTTCATGGTAGACTAAGTGAAACACCTTCCAATATTCAGTGTGTTTCATCTTCTTCCACATACTCACATAGCTCTGGGGTGACAATGAATTAATCAGGTCACGTCCATGACTGTTACCCACTATTTATCTTCCAACATTTAGAAATTTGGGTATGTTCATTAAAAAAAATATCTAGGAATCCTTTTTTTAGGGGTGAGGGGAGCATTTCCAGGTGGCTCTAGTGGTAAAGAAGCTGCCTGCCATACAGGAGATGTAAGAGACACAGGTTCAATCCCTGAGTGGGGATGGTCCCCTGGAGGAGGGCATGGCGACTCACTCCAGTATTCTTGCCTAGAGAATCCCAATGGACAGAGGAGCCTGGCAGGCCACACAGTCCATAGGATGGCACAAAGTCGAACACGACTGAAACTACTTAACACACAGTTGCTTTTTATTTCATTGAACCTGAAATCAACATTTTGACTCTAAACACTGCTACAAATATCCACACTTCTTAAAAATGTGAATTTGTGATTTAATAATTGTTTTATATAATATATGGGGTACACTAATGACTAAAACTACTGAGTCTATCTTACCCTCACATATTTGCCTGTAGACTGACTCTTTGCTATAAAGAAATAATAGCAAATATTCAGAGAACTAGATAACATCTTTGTAAACTATTTACTTTCGGGTCCACAAACTGCATGCAAAGCAGAACCTCATGCACATGAGTGTAGCTTGACTTCCCTGTCTGATGCTGAACACTCCACACCTTAACTGGCTTCCACCCTATCCTAAGAGACACTTGTCAACAGACAACTACCTTCTAGTCTTAATTCCCATCATCTCCTTTTTTTTTTTTTTTTTCCACTGTCTATTTTCCTTCTTTCCTTTAAACTTTAAAAATGATTCATACTTAAGAAAAACAAGACATATACCATTGACCAAAGTCTTCACTGGATTCTCTCTTGTATTGCCTTTACTTTCAGTGGGCAGATTTTTTGATCATGAGTGTATGTTCACAGTACTCATTTGTGGAACTCAATCTTTATTAATGTAACCACATTCCTCTTATCAGGAACCTCCTTTGCTGAGTCCCCATAGTTTTTACTCTGCGTGTTTCTAAGAACTTCTTCCTGTTACCCCAATCCTTCCTTTATTAAACCTATACACCTTGAGCTTCAAACAAACCCCCTTCTCTTGTTTCCCTCTATCAGTCTACTTTAACCAGTTCTTCTTTCCCTGATTGACCACCCGTTAATACAGAGATTCCTCCAGTTATCTCCTGATGTAAAAATGTTTTTCTTTTCATCCTTAAAACACTACTGTGATCTCCATCTTATGCCTAGAATATGCAGAAAACTGTGAAATGTTCCTGTCCAGACCAAGTCTTTCACACAAGGTCCATCCTCGTTCACCCAGTTGCATACTACCTATTTGTGTTAGAATACCTGCCAGAAACTCAGTTTCACAGTCTCAAACTCTAATATTTTCTTAACACAAAATCACACTTCCTCCTTGTTTCTATCCTCAATGATGCCCCACCTTCAGAGCAGAAACTAGGTCTCAGGTTTTAAATTTTATCCTCTTAACATTACACATCAAGTGCTTCCTGTTTTTTGACATTTCTCTACCATCAAGAGTATCTCTTGAATTCTATCATTTCTCCTTATCTGTGGGTAATTATTTCCTAAACTTTCCTTTAAGAATTTCTCAACTTTCAGATCTGGCTTCCAATGTCTCTAAGCTCTCTCATTTCCCTTTATATCAAGGTTGACACGATAGAGTAAACAATGGCAGGTGTGCTGTGGGGAAAGTGTAAGTTTAGTTTGAGACATGTTGATTTAGTTCTCTCTCCCTAAAAAACCTCCTTCCACAGAAAGCCCCCTGCCCTGACTTCTACCCTCAAGCAAATCTCTGCCGAAACGTGATCTTGCTTAGTAAATCTTTTCTGATCATATGTAAAATTCAATTTTGTCAAAATTAATTTTTTAAATAAAATTACAAAATTTTATTACTTAGCTTTCTTGCTGTTATTCTCAAAAGTACTTACCACAATGGATCGTGCCACAAATGTTATGTATAGAATTGTCAATTGACTCTCTCCATTACTCCATTTGATCTGTAAGTACAAGGAAATCTGTTCCTTTCATCTATTTCTACACTGGCTTAGAACAGTTATCATGACATATCTGCAACTCAATGTTTCAAAGAACAAACATTGTAAACTATAACCTTAAGTATATCATCTTTGAATAATTGAGATAATTTTGTTATATCTCCTTGTCATTCACACAGCCCAATTTAAATTTTCTTTATGGTGGTGAGAAGTGTCTTTTAATATTGCTCGTTTATATATTTCACATCATTAAATGTTTACTTACTCGAGAATCTAGATATACTGCTATTTCACCACTTTTATGTAGGGTGCTCAATTCACATTTTTGAATCAACAAATGATAGATCCAAATTTCTCTGCGATGAATTTAGGTCACGTTTGAATCTCATCTATCCTCCATTTCCAGCCATATCTCTCAGCTCTGCGTCTCTAATGAAATACATGTGTCAACCTACATGAACTCTGTAGAATCTCAATATTCACATGATTCCTCTAGTTTATAGTCTTCAACTCTCACATGTTTAGCTGCCTGGCACCCGCATATATTTCCAACTTCAATTTGTCCTTTTCTATCCAAATAGTTAGAGCTGTCTTCCTGAAGTTTCAAAAAATTTCCCTGTGAGAAGCCCTGGGTTTATCTCATTGACAAATTATGACTGTGATTTTTCTATAACCGTTGGTATGTTATGGTGTTAGCTAGGAAGTAAGATCTTTCAGCTTGATATTTTGATTTTAGAAAGAAATCCTAACTCCGTTCCACATGATTACAGGAAAGCCTTTTGTAATTGGTTGGCCACCCATATTGAAACATGAACATTAGAATATTTAGTTCAAACATAGGTTTAGAGTAAACATCATGTGTCCCACGTTTGTGCTGAATGAAATAGAATTTCGTGCTTACATCCCATGTTCTGATTTTGTTGGTTTCTCTGTTCAGATTTATTTTATTTTCTTGTATCTTTTCCCACACAGACCTCATTATGTTCAGAAGCTTTTGCTGCAGAAGAACCAACAGTTTGATTATCAGAGAAGTTGGTAGTGAAATTTTTCAGATCCTAGAGTAAGAAGGATAGCAGAGAATAACAGGTGATCTCTGGAGAAGGGACAGTGTCCATTTTCTTTCACTTTGAAGCCCAAGTATCTACTGTGTGGGCTTCCCTGGTGGCTCAGTGGTAAAGGATCCATCTGACAATGTAGGGGATGCAGGTTTAAGCCCTGGGTAGAGAAGATCCCCTGGAGAAGGACACACTCATTCTCATACTCTTGTCTGGGAAATACCATAGACAGAAATGCCTGGCAGGCTCAGTCAAGAGAGTTGCAAAACAGTCAGACTGCCTGAGTGACTAAAAAACAAGGCTACTGTGTAGGATGTTTATAACTAGAGAAGAGAGAAAATGTTGAAAAGGGTGCTTCTCCATAGAGAAAACTGGCTCTCGAACTTTATTTCACCTCGCCAATTTTTATCATGCAAATTCCATCTCAGATTTCAGTTGTCCTGCTGCTAGTTCTCATCTCCTACTACTCTGTTCTTCTAGCTAAAAGGCAGGGTTTCTGATTAGACTCTCTTAGATTAGACTATTGCACTCACACACAGTAATCACTATGCACGTGCAGGGCACAAGGCTCACTGAAATTAGCAAGTTTGCCCACCTTGGTCTCACACAGACTTAGCACAAATCCAAACACAATTAACCTCATCCTCACCATCAGCTTGAATTGTAAGAATTTATAATGTAAAACCTTAACTGCTTAAGACTGAGGATGTCCTTTCTTAAATAGTTTATCCTAGGACCTGGGCCACAATGCTACTTAGTCTCTGCTTTATTTTTGACATGAGTGAAGAATGAAAGTGAAGTGAAAGTGAAGTCAGTGAGTCATATCCGACTCTTTGTGACCCCACAGACAATAGCCTACCATGCATCTCCGTCCATGGGATTTTCAAGGCAAGAGTACTGGAATGGGTTGCCATTTCTTTCTCAGGGGGATCTTCCCAACCCAGGGATCAAACCCGGGTCTCCCACATTGTAGGCAGATGCTTTTACTGTCTGAGCCACCAAGGAAGCTATCTTCATTTTCTTTAGCATTCACTCTCAGACAGAAAGTCCCCCAGATTCAAACTTCCCTCTTAGCCCTTGCTTACCTGGTATTCCTCAGCCGTACACTGAAGGGAACCATGCCTGGGAGTGCCCTGCTGCTCAGACATACAGCAGAGTGAACAATGCACATCCTTGGTGACTCTACAGAAGAAGTTCTTGGTATATCTGTATATTTCACATATCTCTTCTTCAGGATGTGGTAAGTCACAAGGTCCTTTCTGTCTGGCAAGAAGTACCAGTTTCCTCAAATTGGTGTTGGCTTTCAGGTTCAGTTGATGGGGTGTTTCCCTGCACATAGGGTAGCAAGGAGGCCGTTGGCCTTCCTCCAAGTAGAGACAGAGACACAGCATGCAGAACCTGTGCCCACAGCCCAGCGTGACCAGGTCTATGAAACACTTCACACACATGGAACAGGTGACTTCATTCCAGAGGCTTTTGGAACTCATGTTTCTGAAAGAGAAAAGAAAAAAGAAAGAACATTTTGTTGCTGTGGGCTCTAAGAGTGCCTTTTAAAAACCACAGACAGTATCAAGGGGCATGAGACTTACTTCCCACTCATAGCAACATGTTACTGTATAGAGCAGGACAGGTGATGTATTGCATGCAATGGAAAGAGGATGCTGGGTAATCAGTGCCCTCCTGACAGTCAGGATACTGTCAGACACAGCTTTTCCATCAGGGATTCAGCTCTCATCCATTTCTGACACAATCCTCTGCCACAGAGTCTTGTTCATATTCCACCTAAAACAACCCTCCTTATCCTTCTGCCAGTGATAGCAGTTAATGGATATGTATCCATGCCTCTTGAGAAATCTGTATGCAGGTCAGGAAGCAACAGTTAGAACTGGACATGAAACAACAGACTGGTTCCAAATAGGAAAAGAGTACGTCAAGGCTGTATATTATCACCTTGCTTCTTTAACCTATATGCAGAGTACATCATGAGAAATGCTGGACTGGAAGAAACACAAACTGGAATCAAGATTGCAGGAAGAAATATCAATAACCTCAGATATGCAGATGACACCACCCTTATGGCAAAAAGTGAAGAGGAACTAAAAAGCCTCTTGATGAAAGTGAAAGCGGAGAGTGAAAAAGTTGGCTTAAAGCTCAACATTCAGAAAACGAAGATCATGGCATCTGGTCCCATGATCAGATGGGACCTATTTCATAGGAAATAGATGGGGAAACAGTGGAAACAGTGTCAGACTTTATTTTTCTGGGCTCCAAAATCACTGCAGATGGTGACTGCAGCCATGAAATTAAAAGACGCTTACTCCTTGGAAGGAAAGCTATGACCAACCTAGATAGCATATTCAAAAGCAGAGACATAACTTTGCCAACAAAGGTTCATCTAGTTAAAGCTATGATTTTTCCTGTGATCATGTATGGATGTGAGAGTTGGACTGTGAAGAAGGCTGAGCACTGAAGAATTGATGCTTTTGAACTGTGGTGTTGGAGAAGACTCTTGAGAGTCCCATGGACTGCAAGGAGATCCAACCAGTCCATTCTGAAGAAGATCAGCCCTGGGATTTCTTTGGAAGGGATGATGCTAAACCTGAAACTCCAGTACTTTGGCCACTTCATGGAAAGAGTTGACTTATTGGAAAAGACTCTGATGCTGGGAGGGATTGGGGGCAGGAGGAGAAGGGGACGACAGAGGATGAGATGGCTGGATGGCATCACTGACTCGATGGATGTGAGTCTGAGTGAACTGTGGGAGTTGGTGACGGACAGGGAAGCCTGGCGTGCTGTGATTCATGGGGTCACAAAGAGTCGGACATGACAGAGCGACTGAACTGAACTGAACTGACTGTATAGCACAGGGAACTCAAGTGAAGACTTGGGAATGATGTGTATAAAAAATAATCTTAAAAAAGAGTTATTATTGTTATTCAGGAAATAAGTCATGTCCAACTCTTTGCAACCCCATGAACTGCAGCATGCCATGCTTCCTTGTCCTTCACTATCTCCGGAAGTTTGCTCAAACTCATATTCATTGACTCAGTGATGCCATTCAACTGTGTCATCCCCTGTCACCCCCATCTCTTGCCTTCAATCTTTCCCTGCATTAAGGTCTTTTCAAATGAGCTAGATCTTTGTATCAGGTGGGCAAAGTACTGGAGTTTCAGCTTCAGTTCTTCCAGTGAATATTCAGGGTTGATTTCCTTCAGGATTGACTGGTTTGATCTCCTTGCTGTCCAAGGAACTCTCAAGAGTCTTCTCCAGCACCACAGCTTGAAAGCACCAACTCTTTGGCACTCAGCCTTTATGATCCAACTCTAACATGACTACTGGAAAAATCATAGCTTTTCCTATAGGGACCTTTGTTGGCAAAGTGATGTGTCTGCTTTTTAATGCAATGTCTAGGTTGGTCATAGCTTTTCTTCCAAGGAGCAAGTGGCTTCCAATTTCGTGGCTATAGTTATTGGCTGCAGAGATTTTGGAGCCCAAGAAAGTAAAATGTGTCACAGGTTCCATTTTTCCCCCATCTATTTGCCATGAAGTGATGGAACCGGATGCCAGAATTTCGTTTTTTGAATGATGAGTTTTAAGCCAGCTTTTTCACTCTCCTATTTCATCCTCATCAAGAGGCTTTTAAGTTCCTATTTGCTTTCTGCTGTAAAAGTGGTATCATCTATATATCTGAGGTTGCTGATATTTCTGCCAGCAATCTTGACTCTACTTGTGAGTCATTCAGCATGGCATTTGACATGATGTACTCTGCATATAAGTTAGAGAAGCAGGGTGACAACGTACAGTCTTGACATCCTCCTTTCCCAATCTTGAACCACTCTCATGTTCCTAGTCTGGTTACAATTCTTGCTTCCTTTCCTGCATACAGTCTTTTTAGAAAACAGGTAAGTCAGTCTGGCATTCCCATCTCTTTAAGACTTTTCACAGTTTTATTTGATTCACATAGTCAAAGGCTTTAGAGTAGTCAATGAAGCAGATGTAATTCTTTTTTGGAATTTTCTTACTTATCCTATAATCCAACAGATGTTGTCAATTGGATCTCTGATTCCTCTGCTGCTGCTGCTGCTGCTAAGTTGCTTCAGTCATGTCAGACTCTGTGCGACCCCATAGATAGCAGCCCACCAGGCTCCCCTGTCCCTGGGATTCTCCAGGCAAGAACATTGGAGTGGGTTGCCATTACCTTCTCCAATGCATGAAAGTGAAAAGTGAAAGTGAAGTCGCTCAGTCGTATCTGACTCCTAGCGACCCCATGGACTGCAGCCTACTAGGCTCCTCAGTCCATGGGATTTTCCAGGCAAGAGTACTGGAATGGGGTGCCTTTTCTAAATGCAGCTTGCACATCTGGAAGTTCTCTGTTCACAAACTGCCAAAGCCTAACTGAAGGATTTTAGCATAATCTTGCTAACATATGAAATGATTACAGTTGCACAGTAGTCTGAACATTCTTTGGCATTTCTTTTTTTTCAGACTAGAAGGAAAACTGACCCTTTCCAGTCCCATGACCACCATAGATTTTCCAAATTTGCTGGCATATTGAGTGCAGCACTTTCACCATCTTTAATGATTTTAAATAGCTCAGCCTGAATTCCATCACCTCCACTAGCTTTGTTCCTATCTCTTAAGGCCCATTTTTTCCACACTCTAAAATGTCTGACTCTAGGTGAGTGACCCCACCATTGTGGTGATCCAGGTCATTAAGACATTTTTAGTATAGTTGTTCTGTGTATTCTTGCCACTGCTCCTTAATCTCTCTGCTTTGGTTATGCCCTTGATATTTCTGTCCTTTGTGTCCATCCTGGCAAGAAGTGTTCCCTTGGTATCCCCAATTACCTTTAAGAGATCTCTAGTCTTTCCTATTTTCCTCTATTTCTTTTCACTTCTTACCTTTCCTTGCTATTCTCTGGAACTCTGCATTCAGTTGGGTATCTCTTTCCCTTTCTCTATTGTGTTTGCTTCTCATTTTCCCAGCTATTTGTAAGGTCTCCTTGGACAAGCACTTTGCCTTCTTGCACTGATTGCATGGATCTCAGGCTTGTGTAATTCAAGGAAGCTATGAGTCATACCTTGCAGGGCCACCAAAGATGGATGAGTCATGGTGGAGAGTTCTGACAAAACGTGTTGCACTAGAGAAGGGAATGGCAAACCACTTCAGTGTTCTCGCCTCAAGAACCTCATGAACAGTATGGAAAATGGAGGTGAGATATATATATATAATTCACTTTGCTATACACCTGAGACTAATACAATATTTTACATCAACTTTATATTTCAAAGAAATTACAAATAAGTAAAGAAATTTTCCGGTCCAGTATCTTTCTCTGAGTGGAGCACCATGACCCATCTTTGATTAAATATGAAAATGTTTTGAGGGATAGCATGGAAGCAGAGTCAAAATAAACAAAATCTTAAAAGATAGTTGTCCAAACTTCATAGACAGTATCACATTTCTTTCACAGATTTTCTATGATTTTTTTAGTCTATCTTGCACTGTACAACTATGCAATAATCCTTAACTTCACAACCTAGCATCAGTATTTCAAATACAGATACATATTGAATAATAGAATGAAAGGGTATGAGATGACATGCAGGGAATGACTAAAAAGAACAGTCTTTAGAGAATAACCACTATCCACTATTCTGTTTGCAGTTCTAACCAGAGCAAAACAATAGTGTGTAACCAAAACGAGCCTCGGAGGGAAGAATTTCACAGAAAACTGAATGAAAAGAATAACATTTAAGAGGCTTTAGTTCTGAAGGGGCTGAACACATCCATCAAACAGCAGAAGGCAAGAGTAGTAAGTGGTATTATTGGGGAGCTTGACTGTTCTGGGTTGAAAGACAGAATGTGAAGAACTCCTCTTCCTGAAGGAATATCCAGGGAGTAATTCAGGCAAATTCAGACAGGTAACGAAAACTAGTGGGTCGCTTCAATTAGGACTATAATAAACTTCTGTAAATGGAGATATGAAATTTATAATTAAAGAGTTCATTTATTAACCAGACTTCATGGATTGGAAGTGTGAACTCAACCTGTGATTCTTTACCTGAGATTAGATTATGGTGTTTGGATTAAGTACATTTCGGAAGGTTTGACTTCAATCCTTGGCATCTAGATGTGTTTACAATTCTTGACAAATCTAATCTCGTGCTACTGCACCTTTGTGCAGGGTTGATAAGACTATCACTTTGAGGAAGTGGACCTGGTCTTCAGAGGATATATAAGGCATCCAGCAAAGATCCAAGTTCATTCTTCTCCAGAGCCCAGAGCTGTTGCCTTTGGAATTGACTGGACTGTGGAGACTTGAAGGTGTTTGCCACCAGGAAGTGAGCACCTAAACTCTGAACTGAATTTAACAGAGTTACTTACTGAACAAGAGAGAAGACCTCTGTAACAGTACTGAGGTGAGTTCTGATCCAGGTACGATGAATTTTTGCTATGTTCAGTTAAAAACGGCTTCCCGGTGGCTCAGACGGTAAAGCGTCTGTCTGCAATGCAGGAGACCCAGGTTTGATCCCTGGGTTGGGAAGATCCCCTGGAGAAGGAAATGGCAGCCCACTCCAATATTCTTGCCTGGAACATCTCATGTACAGCAGAGCCTGGTAAGCTACTGTCCATGGGGTCGCAAAGAGTCAGACATGACTGAGAGACTTCACTTCACTTCTTCAATTAAAAATGAAACTTTAATGGTAATCATGGATAGAAAAGCTAATTTTTTTTTGTCTTCCAGTAATATCTATTTTGAAGCCCTGCATCAAACATTTGTTCCATATGTGATTTTTAGAAAAGTAACATTTTACCCACAGTATGTCAAGTAGCCTCTTTATAAACTGGGGGTAAAAGTTAGTGAATATTGCTGAGAATACTAAAATGGTTAATCCATATAACAGGAGTTAACCCAAGTCCTAAAAATAGTTTTCTTGGGGATGGTTTTGACCACTGCCTCCTGTACAATGTTATGAACTTCCATCCATAATTCTACAGGAACATGGTCACTTCTTACAAACAGCTGAGAAAAGAAGAGAAGCAAAAGGCAAAGAAAAAAAGGAAAGATATATCCATCTGAATGCAGAGCTCCAAAGTATAGCAAGGAGAGATAGGAAAGGCTTCCTAGGTGATCAATGCAAAAAAATAGAGGAAAATCATAATGGGAAAAAATAGAAATCTTCAGGAAATTAGAGCTATCAAGGGAACATGTCATGCAAAGATGGGCACAATAAAGCACAGAAATGGTATGGGCCTGACAGAAGCAGAAGATATTAAGAGGAGTTGGCAAGAATACACAGAAGAACTATACCAAAAAAGATCTTAGTGACTCTAATAGCCATGATGGTGTGATCACTCACCTAGAGCCAGACATCCTGGAGTGCATAGTCAGTGGGCCTTAGAAAGCATCACTGCAAATAAAGCTAGTGGAGGTGATGGAGTTCCAGCTGAGCTCTTTCAAATCCTAAAAGATGCTGCTGCTAAAGTGCTGGTCTCAATATGCCAGCAAATTTGGAAAACTCAGCAGTGGCCACAGGACTGGAAAAGATAAGTTTTCATTCCAATTCCAAATAAAGACAATGCCAAAAATGTTCAAACTACCACACAAATTGCACTCACCCCACAGGCTAGCAAAGTAATGCTCAAAATTCTCCAAGCCAGACTTCATGAACCGAGACCATCCGGAGGTTCAAGCTGAATTTGTAAAAGGCAGAGAAACAAGAGATCAGATTGCCACATCCATTGGATCATAGAAAAGGCAAGATAATTCCAGAAAAATATCTACTTCTGCTTCACTGACTGCACTAAAGCCTTTGACTGTGTGGATCATGGCAAATGGTGGAAAATTCTTAAGGAGATGGGAATACCAGAACACCTGACCTGTCTCCTGAGAAACCTGCATGCAGTTCAAGAGGCAACAATTAGAACAGGACATGGAACAGACTGGTTCAAAATTGAGAAAGGAGTATGTCAGGGCCTTATATTGTCACCCTGCTTATTTAACTTACAGGCAGAGTACATCAGTGAAATGCCAGGCTGGATGAAACACAAGCCAGAATCAAGATTGCCTGGAGAAATATCACTAACCTCAGATACGCAGATGACACCACCCTTATGGCAGAAAGTAAAGAAGGACTAAAGAGACTCTTGATGAAAGTGAAAGAGGAGAGTGAAAAAGCTGGCTTACAACTCAACATTCAGAAAATGAAGATCATGGCATCTGGTCCCATCACTTCACGGGAAATAGATGGGGAAACAGTGGAAAGTGTCAGACTTTATTTTTTGGGGCTCCAAAATCACTGCAGATGGTGACTGCAGCCATGAAATTAAAAGATGCTTACTCCTCAGAAGGAAAATTATGACCAACCTAGACAGCATATTAAAAAGCAGAGACATTACTTTGCCAACAAAGGTCCATCAGGTCAAAGCTATGGTTTTCCCACTAGTCAACTACAGATGTGAGAGTTGGTCCATAAACAAAGCTGAGTGCCAAAGAATTGATGCTTTTGAACTGTGGTGTTGGAGAAGACTCTTGAGAGCCCCTTGCACTGAGAGGAGATGAAATCAGTCAATCCTAATGGAAATCAATCCTGAATATTCGATGGAAGGACTTGTGCTGTAACTGAAGCTTCAATACTTTGGGCAACTGATGTGAAGAAGTCACTCATTAGTTAAGATTCCAACTCCAGGAAAGATTGAAGGCAGGATGAAAAGGGAATGACAGAGGATGAGATGGTTGGATGGCACCCCAGACTCAGTGGACATGAATTTGAGTGAGCTCCAAAAGCTAGTGAAGGACAGAGAAGCCTGGTATCCTGCAGTCCATGGGATCACAAGAAGTCAGAAACTATTGAGCGACTGAACTGAACTGAAGAAGTGGTGAAGGACCTCAAAGTTGAGAAAATGAAGGCCTAGCCATTGTCCCTGCTACTGTTAAGTCACTCAGTCGTGTCCAACTCTTTGGGACCCCATAGATGACAGCCCACCGAGCTCCCCTGTCCCTGGGGTTCTCCAGGCAAGAACATTGGAGTGAAAATGTTTTCCATTGAAAAGTGAAAGGGAAGTCACTCAGTCGTGTCTGACTCTTAGTCACCCCAGGGATAGCAGCTTACCAGGCTCCTCCATCCATGGGATTTTCCAGGCAACAGTACTAGATTGGGTTTCCATTGCCTTCTCCCTCCATTGTCCCTGGAAGTCACTATTTTTTTTTTTATCAGTTTCTTAGGGCTTCCGCAACACCCGACCCCACACGGGGTTGCTTAAAACCAGTGTATTCTCTGACACATCTGGAGGCTGGAAATCAAGGTGTTGGCAGGGCCATACTCCTTTCAAAGTCTCTAAAATAATTTGTCTTTATCTCTTCCAGTGCCAGGTGGCTCCTGGAAATCCTCAAATTATGACATTGAACTTGAATCTCTGCTTCCTTACAAGACCTTTTCTGGTACATCTAAAACATCCCTTTGCTTTCTCTCATCAGGACACCGGTCAGCAGATTTAGGGTCCACTCTCTACCCTGGATGGTCTCATCATGGTATCTTCGCCATGCAGAGTCTGCACAGACTCTATTCTAAAAACAAAGTTAAAGAGATACTGGCTGTTGAGACTTAGACATAATTTGGTAAGGGGCACATTTTGGAGAAAGGGATGGCAACCCACTCCAGTATTCTTGCCTGGAGAATCCCATAGACCGAGAAGCCTGGTGGCTACAGTCCTTGTGGTCACAGAGGGTCGGACACAACTGAGTCACTAGCACAATGGGTGCATTAACTCACTACTTCATGAACAGAATGAAAGAATGCTGTCCTAAATTCAAGAGGTCTCAGATTTTTCTGGGGAAAGTAAAAACCTCAATATTTTTTCCTTGCTTTATACATAGATTACTTGCAGTAGAGAAAGAAATAGTTAAAGCAAAGTTTCAGATTTGAGAGGTTTTGTCCAATGAATTCCTTTGAAGTTTTATCAAGGTTAGAATTACTGGGTCAAAGACAAATATACTTTTTAAGGATTTGAATGCATATATACAAAACATTGTAAAGTCCATTTGCTGGTTGGATCTCCTTGCAATCAAAGGAACTCTAAAGAGTCTTCTCCTACACCACAGTTCAAAAGCATCAATTCTTCGGCATTCAGCTTTCTTCACTGTCCAACTCTCACATCCATACATGACTACTAGAAAAATTGAATTTAAAGAGAACACAGGATGCTTAAAATCAGAGAGGAATGGGTGTTCAATATAAAATCAGTGATGAGGACTGGGACTTTAGTTGTGGATTCTATTAACATATAGAGATTAGAGAGAGTTAGTGCAGTTAGTGCTGATTGGGTTATCCAAGGGAACTGTGGTAATCTAATCAGGAAGGGGCTTCAAGGGTCCTGATAGTCTATTTCAGATGCACTGTTTCTTCTGTTCAGAGGTGTTCTGAGTTGGCTGGACCATGGACAGCTCCGAAAGTTACAGCTGCTGACCCATCCAGAGAACACAGAACTCCTGACTGGATGGGACTGATTTTCACACCAGCATTGAGGAGACCAAATCTACAACTTTCTGGTGAGTAAATGGTTCTGAATAGATGGCTTCATATTTCTTTCCCTCAAAAATTAAAAAGAATAATTTTAATTTAGCAGTTAGCAGGCTTAAGAATTTCTTAAGCAAATGAAAAATCTAGTTCATAAGAATTATGTTATTACTTAGAATTCACTCTGAAACTATAGACTTACCTTCAAGTCATTGGAATTTGTGAATGAACATGAGTGATTCTACGAACTGTAAAAACCATCAGTCTCACTAGACGGACCTTTGTTAGCAAAGTAGTGTCTGTACTTTTTAATATGCAGTCTAGGTTGGTCGCAACTTTTCTTCCAAGGAGTAAGCATCTTTTAATTTCATGGCTGCGGTCACCATCGGCAGTGATTTCGGAGCCTAGAAAAGTAAAGTCTGTCACTGTTTCCCCATCTATTTGCCATGAAGTGATGGGACCAGATGCCATGATCTTTGTTTTTTGAATGTTGAGTTTAAGCCAACTTTTTTACTCTCCTCTTTCACTTTCATCAAGAGGCTCTTTAGTTCTTTGCTTTCTGCCATAAGGGTGGTGTCATCTGGGTATCTGAGGTTATTGATATTTCTCCCAGCAATCTTGGTTCCAGCTTGTGCTTCACCTAGCACAGCGTTCCTCATGATGTAATCTGCATAGAAGTTAAATAATCAGGGTGACAGTATACAGCGTTCATGTACTCCTTTCCCTATTTGGAACCTGAACCTTTTAGAAGTTTTTTTATTTTCTCTAATAGTGAATCTGCTAATATTTAATCTTAATTTTGTGTTATAAACAATGCACCATTTATTGATTCCCTTAATTTTTATGATGATAAAATATTATATTAAAGCTAATTAGAACTACTGACCTCTGCAAACTGTTTATGTGAATGCCATATATGTAATAAAAATCTCTGTGCTTTTTCAAGAGCAGTTCATCAAAATCTATGAATTATATGTATAGAGATGAAACATTTATTTTTAGCAAATCCCATCTACTAACTACCATGAATCCTCCAAAAAGTTTAGCAATCCAGTGTATATTTTGATATATGATTTCAGCTTTGCCTGTGCACATCCATAAGTAAAAGTATATACCCACAATGATGCCAGTTATTTACCATTATTTGAAGCTATGTATCAAAATATTTCACTGATTTAGGTTTTCCAAATTATATCTTACTCTTACATGTTTCACAAGTACTAGTTTAAAAGTATATTTATATATAATTTAGGAAATAGAAGAAATCAATTTCAAGACTGTTACGAAATCTGTTATTGGTCTAATAACTAGTCATTTCAAGCTAGATATACTTTTGACCATGTTGGGTGAATCAAATTGTTCTCAACAAACAACTGTATTTTGCAAAATGCAATGTTCCTGTTTAATCACTCTAAAATCAGAATTAGATCAATCTTGGATGCCAGAGTTTGGAGCCTCTTTTCTCAAATTCCCAAACTAATCTACAATAATTATTCATATTTTTATCTATTCTATAGATAAAATATATAGAATAGATAAATTTGGATTGGAACTGAAGGGGTTTTAATGACCACTGTAAATTTGATATGTTGTTAAACCCTAGAGCTTGTGAATAAAGGGCAGAAATGATCAAAACATGGAAGGATACATATTCAAATGTCCTAGTAAACTAAAATCAAATATGGAGGGAATTTAAGGAGAATGCAAGATCCTTAAAATCAGAGAGGAATGGGTATTCAATATAAAATCAGTGATGAGGACTAGGACTTCAGTTGTGGATTCTATTAACATATAGAGATTAGAGAGAGATTTAGTGTAGTTAGTGTTGATTGGCGGAGAAGGCAATGGCAACCCACACGAGTACTCTTGCCTGGCAAATCCCATGGATGGAGGAACCTGGTAGGCTGCAGTCCATGGGGTCGCTAGGAGTAGGACACGACTGAACGACTTCACTTTCACTTTTCATTTTCATGCACTGGAGAAGGAAATGGCAAGCCACTCCAGTGTTCTTGCTTGGAGTATCCCAGGGACAGGGGAGCCTGGTGGGCTGCCGACTATGAGTGACTTAGCAGCAGCAGCAGCAACAGTGTTGATTGGGTTTATCCAAGGGGACTGTGGTAATCTAATCAGGAAGGGGCCTCAAGGGTCCTGATAGTGGGATCTCAGATGCACTGTTTCTTCTGTTCAGAGTTGTTCTGAGTGGCTGGACCGTGGACAGCTCCAAAAGTTACAGCTGCTGACCCATCCAGAGAACACAGAACTCCTGACTGGATGGGACTGATTTTCACACCAGCATTGAGGAGACCAAATCTACAACTTTCCGGTGAGTAAATGGTTCTGAGTAGATGGCTTCATATTTCTTTCCCTCAAAAATTAAAAAGAATAATTTTAATTCAGCAGTAGCAGGCTTAAGAATTTCTTAAGCAAACGAAAAATCTAGTTCATAAGAATTATGTTATTACTTAGAATTTCACTCTAAAACTATAGACTTACCTTCAAATCATTGGAATTTGTGAGTGAACATGAGTAATTCTATGAACTTATGATTCCATGATATAAAAGGAAAATATGAATTTCTTGATGGGAAGTCCTAGACAGTTTTTCCATTTAGCATGATACCTAAAATTTGAATGAGAAACTGTGCTGTAGAACATGAAGAGTAATATATTTGTAAGGAAAAGTTGGAGTTTCTGCCTTTCAATTGTCCAATAGCAACCCAGACCTGATAATGGCTCTGAAAACAACATTGGTAACACACCAAATACCTGAAAGAAAAAGAAAGTCTGCACTCACTCTGATATAGAAGTGAAAACTTTTATTAACTTCAGTCATTGATTTTGAAGCACAATATATTAGATGGCTGGCTTCCCTGGTGGCTCAGGGGTAAGAAACTGCCTGCTAATGCAGGAGACACAGGTTCAATCTGTGGGTCTCAAGGGCCCCTGGAGAAGGGAATGTCAACCCACTCCAGTATTCTTGCCTGGAAAATCCCATGGACAGGAGCCTGGTGGGCTACAGTCCAAGGGCTGCAGAAGAGTCCCACAGGCCTCAGGGATTAAACAACTACAATATTAGAAGGAACTGTGTGTTAATTGATTGATGGATTTGATGAATTTGGCTGCACCAGATCTTTCTTGCACCTTGAGGGACCTTTAGATGGGACATGCAAACTCTTAGTCCCCACACGGGCACTCTGTGTCTTGGCAGGTGAACACTTTGCTGTGGAATGTGGGCTCTCATTCCCTGATGAAGGACCAAATGCTGGTCCTGTCCACTGGTAGCACAGTCTTAGACACTGCACCTCCAAGGAAGTCCCAGAACTGATCTTATTGTAACCCGGAATTTGTATGTTTCCAAACGGGAAAAGTTTTCTGATAGTAGAGCAAATCTGATATGATTGGGAGTATGTTGATGTGCTGATCAAAGAAATGGATTCCCCTTACATTAAGGTCACTTAAATTGAAGAGTGTCATTTTCAAAGAGAAGAGAAAATTCAATTGTTAGAGTTCTCAGAACTTAAAGTTGTAGTTAAACAAAGATTAATGTTATGATTAAGAGTCATTTTTATTAGAGATAGAAGGGACTGAGTTTTAACAGAATAAAATAGAACACTGAATGTAAGTACCTTTGTTTAGAGTAGATAACTGTGTGTGATACACTGTGTGTGATGTGTCAATGTTTCTCAGGTTGCTCTGTCAGAGGTGGTCAGAAGACTCTTCTTGTGTGAGTGCAGGAGACACGTGCAGAGAAGGGCTTCCCCTGCCAGTGCCTGAAGTACCTGCGCCTCCTCCACAGGTCAGTGTTCCTATTTGTTCATTTCTATGAGCTTCCAATGAAACATGTTTTGTCATCTTTATACCTCAGCTAAAACAGAGAGTCCCTAGCTTATTGTGAAGTAGTGCAGTGAAAGTCATTCAGTCCTGTCCAACTCTTTGCGACCACATGGGCTATCCAGTGGATGGACTTCTTTAGGCCAGAATACTGGAGTTGGTAGCCTTTCCCTTCTCCAGGGGATCTTCACAACCCAGGGATCAAACCCAATTCTTCCGCACTGCAGGTGGATCCTTTACCAGCTGAGTCAAAAGGGAAGGGTCTTCTTGTATACAGTTGTATTTAATATGCCTTATTATAATGTCTATTGACCTCCCCAGAAATGAAATATTGACCACTTAAACTCTTTTTCAATCCTTACATACACATGTTTACCCTTCTCCTCTCTTCATCTTCCCTTTGTACTTCTATGACATGTTTCTTAGATGAATTATATCTATTACAGCTTTCTTAGATTAATTATATCAATTATCATCTCAACTGCACATTCAGTCTATGGCCATCTGGACTTTTCTTAGGAGGGAGCTATGCTCAGAATCTTAAGGAGTGTTAGTGTTCTATAGAAGATTGCATTCACAGTAATATTGAGCAGAAAGTACAGAATCCCTGTCTACATCCTGCGCTCCCAGAATAAGCAGGCGTTTTCCCCCTGTTATCACATTATGTCTCAGAGTGGTGTGTTTATTATGATTTAGGAACCTCCACTGACACTTCATTATCACCCAAAGTCTATGGATGCACATTACTGTTCACTCTTGGTGTTGTGCATTCTGTTAGTTTTCACTGATATACAGTGACAAGTATCCAGCTCTATAATATCCAGAAGGGTTAGACTGCTGAAAGTCATGTGTGATCACCTATTCATCAGTCCCATTATCCTAACTGCTGGGAAGCAAGGTTTATTTCACTGTCCTCATATATTTCTCTTTTTTTCCCATATACTCCTTTTTCCTTGAATGTCTTATAGTTGGACTCATGAAATATGTATGTTTTTCAGCTTAGATTCATTCACTTAGAGATATGAATAAAAGAATACCCCATGTCTCTTACTGGCTTGATCGCTCATTTCTTTTTAGAACTGAGTACTATTTCATGGTCTTAATGTACCAGAGTTGCTTTATCCATTCATTATGGTTGTTTTCATGTTTGTGATTATGACCAAAATGACTATAAACATCCCATTGCAGGTCTTTTTTTCTTTTTTATGGATACAGGTTTTCAAATGATTTGGGCAAATACAAAGGAGCATGAGTCCTGACTTACGTGGTAGGAGGATATTTAGTTTAGTAACAAATTGCCTTATTGTCTTTCAGAAGGCTTGTAATGTTTTTCATCACCTTACGAAATGAATCAAATTGCCTGATATTCCACCCTCTCAGTACTTGGTCCTTCTTTGGGATTTTGACCATTCTTGTCCGTGTGCTGTGGTATCTCATTGCTATTTTAAAGCCCTGTTGCTTGTCCGGCATTTTTATTTTAAACTTCCCTTGCTTTTCTCTCATCCTTTGTCCCTTGAGTGAGTCCTCAGGCTCTTGTTCATTTCTATGTAAAACCCACTGTGGTGAGACTGGGAGGCAAGTTGGGTTCAGGCCTGAGGATTTTTAATTGTGAAAAGAAGCTTCATAATGCTCAACAGGACTCTCAACTCACAGGTTGGGCTGGTTTTCATTTACATTCTTGAGGGTAAATGAAATAACAGAAGGGATGTATCCCAAGTGGGCTCTGCTTCTCTCCTGTGTCACATAGGAGAATAACTTTCCTTTTCTTTCTCCACAGAAACAGAGGATCGCACACACTGCAGGACTTCAGAAATAACTCACCTGCTGAATCTTGAGAGTGAAGAAACAAAAATTCTGCTGAGGTGTCTGAACTGCTGGGATCAAATAAGTGTCCCAAAGACCTAGAAATGGCGATGCCTAAACGCCAAGATGACTGGTCCAAGGAAGACATTGTGCAGTTATTGGAAAGTATGGAGAAAAGCATTCCATCCAGTGACGGGCACACGTTCAAAACAACCCAGTCAGTGATGGACTGGGAAAAAGTAGCTTTTAAAGATTTTTCCGGGGAAATGTGCAAACTCAAATGGTTAGAGGTTTCCCATAAGGTGAGAAAGTTTCGCACACTGAAAGAATTAGTCCTGGAAGCTAAGGAAAATGTTAGCAATCCTTCCAAAAAAACACAAGAAAACAGCAGAAAACACAAGAAACATGCTTATTTGTTCCAGAAGTCCCTGACAGCTTACCGGCACATTTCCCAAGTGATGTGACCCCAGTACATCCAAAAACACCCCAAGATAAGCAACCAGGAGCTGACCAGGGTTCTGTCTGAGGAACACAGGAAGGTGCCTGAGCAGCTGAGGGTGAAACACAGTCAGGATCTTGAGAAAGAGACAAAGCATATTAGGGAGAAAATAGCTCTGTTCAGAGCACAGCACCCTGATCTAGTCCCAAACCCTGAGAAATCTGGTGTCCCTCAAAGAAGTGAAATGAAAGTGCCAGAGAAGCTTCAGGAGAATGTTCAAAAAGTGAAGTCTCCCCCAGAAAAGAGTTTACCCATGAAGTGGAAATTCCACGGAGAGCCCAAGAAGCCCCCGATGAATGGATATCACAAGTTCCACCAGGATCTCTGGTCGAGCAGGGAGCTGAAAGTGGTGCCCCCGAGGGAGCGCATGGTGGAGATCAGTAGACGCTGGCAGCGGGTCCCCCAGGACCAGAAGGAGCTTTATAAGAAGCAGGCGGAGGGACTGCAGACACAGTACAAGGTGGACCTTGATCTCTGGCTCAGGACTCTGTCTCCTGAAGAATATGCTGCTTACAGAGAGGCAACCTGTGCTAAGCGTAAGAACATGAGCGTGACGGGGGGCCCGAACCCCAAGATTAGAAGGATGCAGTCCCCATCATCAGGGAATCTGCAAGGAAGGCTTAGAGAGGACCCGGGGCTTCAGGCTGCAGAGTTAGCATCATCAGACATGATTAGAGAATATTCTCCTGCCTCAGGGAGATCAGAGGAAAATGAGGAAGAGGAGGAAGGCAGCCGCTCCTCAGCCCCCAGCAGTGAGGATGAAGATGGAGATTCTGAGCCGGAGGACCACGGGTCCAGCTCATCGTCCTCAGCGGACTCCTCTGACTCGGATTCCAACTGAGTTTAGTTCACAACCTGGAGGGACAGAACTTTCAGCAAAAGTCCATGGGCTCGTCTCTCCATGCTTTTTCATTGCCTTCCTTCTTTCCCTCCCTCTTCATACAAAGTGAGACCTCTTGGAAAGAAGGCATCTTGAGCTGTAATTTCTAGCTTTTCCATCCACTCCATGTTCACCCTGAGAGAAAATCAATGCAATGACGCCTCGTGGAATAAACCCTGAGCTGACTGGGCTGTGGGGCCCCCTGGACTAGACTGAGCTCCCTGAACTGGAAAGGCTTGCTCTCCTCACCCTCTGCCTGCCAGACATATGAGTGGATACAGGGGTCGGTGAGCCCCTTCTCTGTGACCTTGTCCCTCAGGACTCAGGCAGTGATCTGGGGAGGGAAGATCTGATTGACTGAAGTGGGAGACTTGCCTTAAAGAAAGCTGTCAGGCCCTGATGTCTCTAGCCCTTCTCTGTGAGGTGAGGAGCTGGCCCTTCCGTACCTTGCAAGTGGGGCCCGCACGTGGGCAGCAGCATTTCCATGTGTGTGTGCATCCCTGTTAACTGTCCATGAGATTTTCTCACTGATCAAAATCTCAAAATTAAAAATGTGTAACCCCTCCACCTGAATTAGGTTTTCCTTAAAACCAGTCTCTTTTGACCTAGTGCCCTGAGTTTTCAGGCCATGTCTGAATTTCTACAGGTTTCTGCCCCAACCCCTGCCTCCTGCTCTAGGTTACAAGTGAATCATGTTTTTACCATACACTCAAATTGTATTATGTTATGACTTGTATGGTTTGAGTGTCAGTATTTTAATTCACAGATACTAAACTGTTTGGGAATTCATTTACCACTATGACACATTTTTTATTATTTTGGTTTATTGATGTATTTGAATCTAATGCCATCTCATTAAACTTTTTTTCCTAAACTTTCCTGGCTATTTTCATTTTTACAAGTATTGTTCTTGTATATGAAAAGTGTTGAATTTGGAGACTTCCTCTTCATCCATGATGTCTTAATGGGGCATTTTATTCCTCATGAATATAAAGTTGTGGAACTTACTGTAGAGCACATGGAACTCTGCTCAATTTTGTGTGGCAGCCAGGATGGGAGGGAAGTGTGGGGAAGGATGGGCACAGGTATATTCATGGCCAAGCCCCTTTGCTCTTTACCTGAAATTACCACAATATTAAAACTTCTCTCTCTCTCTTTTCACAGATTAATTTACTTATTTTTCATGGATCTTGGTCTTCTTGCAGTGCAGGACACATTTCCAGTTAGGGGGAGCTGGGGCAACTCAGTGCTCCAGCTTCTTCCTGGGGTGGTTTCCCTGGGTTTGGAGCAGGGCCCTAGAGCAGTGGCTTAGTAGTTGTGACACGTGGGCTTTGGTGCTCCAGGGCCTGTGAGATCTTCTGGGACCAGGAATCAAACCCATGTCCCCTGCATGGGAAGGCAGATTCTTAACCATTGGACCAACAGGGAAGACCTACCACAGAATTATAACTGTCTATACTGCAATACAAAATAAAAACTGTTTAAAGAAACAGGCAGGAAAATACACATATGAGATGAATATAGGCTAAAATTCTGAATTTTCTAATAGAAGAAGACAACATTGGTTAAAATACTAAAATATCTTTTTATCTGTTGCTTCACCTATACATGAACTGGGAATAAACCTCCAGTCTTATAGGATCTAATTTAAGATTAAGATTTAGTGCTTCCAAAATGACTTGCTCACAGTTCGTTCACGTCCACAAAATGTTAAGTGGATTTCTTTCCTCTAGGAAAATCTAAGGTATCTTTTGGTTGAAAAGACTCAGGGAGGAAAGCAGGAAGCACTGCTCACTGCCTGCCAGACAGCATCTCCCTTTTATTCTAGAAATGGGATTGAAGCCAGGAGTCTAGAACTCAAGCCCAGAGATACTTCTGCCTCTATGGCTGTGGGACCCGGCTGCTCCACGTCATTAGACCTTCCTTCCCAGAACCTGCCCAGCCTGCACTTCTGATCCCTTCACTGTAGAAGGACAGGTGCGGGGCAGCAGCAGGAAGAAAGCAGGGGTCAGGGTCTCACCTCTCAGGATTCTCAGGCTGCCATTTCCTCCTCTAGGAGATCTTCCCGTCCCAGGGATCAAACCCAGATCTCCTGCATTCCAGGAAGATTCTTTACCCTCAAACCACCGAGGAAGCCCAGGCTTGGCTCTTAAATACTCCCATGAAATAAAATGACTTTACTTTCAGGTGGTGACTCCTGTTTTAGTCGACAGTTTCCATCTAATCCCTGGAACTCAGGTGAGTGGGGACAAGATACTGTGGGCTGGGAAAAGGTATTGGAAGAGCAGCTCAAATGACAAAAAAAAATGAACAAACTAAAACATGGCACATATGCTTTATTCAGTGATTTTACAGAAGATCGTAGCCAGAAAAGTGTCTTCTTATGTGGCTCTGAGGAACTGTTCAAAAGTTATAAGGGGAGCCAGAATACAAATGGTCAGGGGCTGAAAAAACATTCAGAAAGCATCAAAAGATTACTGTGGATGATGATCATGATACATCTCAAATTAATGATTTTCATGCTTTTAAACAATCGTTATTTATTTATTTTTATAATCTTATTTATTTGTTTGCTTATTTTAGCTGTGCTGGGTCTCTTTTGCTGACTGAGTGCAGCCTTTTCTGGTTGTGGTGAGCAGGGGCTACTCTCGAGTTGAAATGTGTTGACTTCTCCTTTTGCCGGCGTCTCATCTCAGAGTGTGGGATTGGGGGGTGGTCATCAGTGGTCATGGCCCCCAGGCTCTAGTCGGGTGCTCAGTAGTCATGGTGCTTGGGCTTAGTTGTTCCACAGTCTGTGGGGTCTTCCTAGACAGGGATCCAACCTGTATCCCTGTCTCTGACCAGTGAATTCTTAACCACAGGAACCCCAGGGAAGATCCTTTTCATGATTTTCTCTATGAAAAGAGGCAAGAGTCTGGGCTTATTGAAGTCCTGTTTGGAACTGAGTTGTTGCTCAGTTCTCTGTCGTGTGTGTCTCTTTGAGACCCCATGGAATGCAGCATGCCAGGCTTCTGTGTCTTTCATCATCTCCCACAGTTTGCTCAAATTCATGTCCATTGTGTCGGTGATGCCATCCAACCATCTCATCCTTTTTGGTCCCCTTCTCCTCCTGCCCTCAATCTTTCCCAGGATCAGGTTTTTTTTTGTTGTTTTGTTTTTTGAATCAGCCATGGTTGTACAGGGTGCAATGTATGGAGTTAAGGAAAGCGAGATTCAGAAAAAGAAGGAGACCAGCGCTTCACAGGAACAAATCACCTTTAATGAGGTGAGAAGGGGCAGCAGTCAGATTAGTGAGCTGCTTCACTAACATAAGAAAAGAGAAGAATAAGTATATATAGGCATGGATGTGGAAAGCTACTGTCTTAAGGGGGCCTGTTCCCCAAGGTTGTTCAGAGTAGTTATCTCTTAAAAGGCTGGGGCAAGGAATTTTGGAGATTGGCCAGAGGCTGGACCTGCTGGGAACTGGGCTTAGTGTCCATTTTTTTCTTTGGGTGAGAGAGTTCTTTGTTTTGCACAGAATGGTGGAGAGGACGTGGAGGGGAGTTTTAATTCCAGGCTATTTTGAGCTGTGCAACTTTCCTTCACAGAGATCAGGGTCTTTTACGATGAGTCAGCTTTTCCAATCAGGTGGCCAAAGTACTGGCGTTTCAGCTTCAGCATCAGTGCTTGCAATGAATATTCACAGTTGACTTCCTTTAGGATTGATTGGTTTGATCTCCTTGCAGTTCAAGGGACTCTCAAGGAGTCTTCACAACACCACAATTTGAAAGCATCGGTTCTTCAGTGCTCAGCCTTCTTTATGATCCAACTCTCACATCCATACATGACTACTGGAAAAACCACCACTTTCACTAGAGAAAAGCCTGCACAAACCCGTGCTATAAGAAGCTCATGATCTCTACAGTGGCCCTGGACATTATCACGAAGGTCCTGAATATGGTGCAGCTGGACTGTATCCAGGAGATGCAAGTCACCTGCATCTGGCATCTGTCCATCCTGGCCACGTTTGCTCCTCTCCTGGGTCAGACGAGCAATGTGCAGATGCCCCATCTCTCCCACATTCACGGTCTGCCCATGAGGAGCAGCAGCAGGAAGTTGTTTGATTCCCCACTCAGTTTCTAAGCGGTACCGTCTCCAGTCTGTCTATCTGGACTCTCCCTCCTTGTCTGAACCTGCCTGGACCAGATGCTCAGGTGAGGGTGAACCGCTGCCTGGGAAACAGTGAACACAACACTGGCATGTCAAGCACACTGGGCCCTTTGTATTTCTATCCTGAGCTGTGGAATCACTTCACCTCGGAAATCAAGGGGGAGGAGCAGACAACACACTAGAAATCTATGGATGGGGCGTTTGGATCCAGTGAGGGCAGACATGGTTTTTTCCTTAGGAAGGGAAAGCTATGTCAGATGACTAAGAAAATAGGTAAGTGAAGAGGGCATCAAAGAAGGGACACCACCTCAGACCTGAACTATTTGCAAGACGAGGTCTGAGGAATTCCCTGGTGGTCCAGTGGTTAGGACTCTTCTCTTTTGGGGCTGAAAGTCCAGGTTTGACCCCTGGTGGGGGAAGTAAATTTCACAACCTGTGCAGTGTGGCCAGTAAAGAAAAATGAAAACAGAAAGTTCGGGAAAGAGACAGAGAGAAAAGTTCTGTTCTTACCATATGCTTGAACACAATGAACTTGTCTGAAATCACCGGTCCCTAAAAGATTGCCTTTTGCTCCCGATAAGTTAGTTAATACTTAAGAAATGCATAATTCTGAGAGGATCGTAGTGGAGCAGGAGCCAGAGATCATCCAAAGCTGCAGGGGGTTTGCAGGTAATGCAGAAAGGTAGTGCCAGGCGTAAATGAGACAGGTCATTTTGGGTACTGACCTTCAGGAGGAGGTTAATAGGACCTTGTCTTTGGGCAAATCACTTATCTCACAACTTTAGCTCAGCTGCCACCCTGATTTCTCAGGCCTAATTGCTTGCTTTCTCCCCAGATGCCTGAGGACCCCCCTGGCCCACCCAGCAGTAACTAACTGGCAGCTTAGAGTCAAACTTGCCCCATCTGTCTAAGAGCCCAAACTTGCATCAGCTCAAAGGCCTGGATCTGAGTGGGGTCACCATTATGGATTTTAGTCCTGAGATCCTCCACGTTCTTTTGGAACAAGTTGCAGCCACCCTCCAGGAACTTAACTTAGAGTGGTCTTGGATCACAGAGTCCCAACATGAGTCCATCCTGAGTGAGTCCATGCATCAGGAATGGAAAACCAATCCATGGTTTCAGACATCAGTTCAACACAAATGCAAAGGAAAGATGATACTGCAGGGCTGCAGGACTGCAAGGGGAAATGCAGACTCTGGTTGGTGATGGGACCTTCAGAGACATGGGTTTATAGCATGACAAACATGAATTAATTTCTGGAAGGAAATCTTGCATGCACATGTGGCATTACCCTTGGGTGGGGATTGGAAATAAATGGTCACAAATAAAGAAATCTGCATTGTATTTGTATCCGGTGCCCTTCATAATACATTATCGTGTTTGTCTGTTTTCACCTCAGGAATCTCCAAGTAGTGATGAAAGCAAACACACAGGATTGTTTATGCTCAGAAATCCCACTATTCCCACTAGTTCTCTATTCTGTCTCAGACATCCGCTGCCTCCTAGCTTACTGCGGTGGCTGTTCAGTGGCTTACTGCATACACAGCAAGGGGAACATACTCAATGGCCAAGGAGTCATCGGAGTGAAGAGCCCTACGTTAGGGTACCCATGACCCTGTATGTGAGCTGTCCTCAGGATTCTCCTGGTGGGACCATAGGTCCCAGTCCCTGACCTTTCTGTGCTAGGAAACGGCTTCACTACACACATCAAGACCCTCCATCCTAGAAGCATCATCCACACTGCAGATGAGCCCAGTCTCTTGTCAAGCATGTGTAGTGGTTCTCCTTGCATAATAGAATATCTCCTGGCCAATAGAAGAGGAAAAGTTTGAGGTAGTGACAGATTTCCTCTTCTTGGACTCTAAAATCACTGCAGACGATGACTGAAGCCATGATATCAAAAGACAACTACTTTTCGTCAGGAAAGCTCTATGACTAACCTTAAACATTTTGTTGAGGATCAGAGGCATTACTCTGCTGACAAAGGCCTGCATAGTCAAAGCTACGGTCTTGTCAGTCGTCACCTGTGTGTGTGAGAGCTGGACGGTAAAGAAAGCAGCACCAAAGAACTGATGCCTTCAAACTGTGATGCTGGAGAAGACTCCTGAAAATCCCTTGGACTGCAAGGAGATCAAGCCAGTCAATCTGAAAAGGAATCAACCCTGCATTCTCATTGGAAGGACTGATGCTGACACTGAAGCTCCAGTATTTTGGTCATCTTATGCAAACAGCCGACTTATTGGAAAAGTCCCTGATGCTGGGAAATATTGAGGGCAGTAGGAAACGAAGGCATGAAAGGATGAGATGGCTGGATGGTATCAATGGAATGGACATGAAATTGACAAACTCCAGGAGATGGTGAGGAATAGGAAAGCCAAAGAAATAAGCAAAGGGTTAAGAGATGCTCTTAACAGAAGAAAGAATGTGCAGAAATGGAAAGGTATTGGATCATAGACAACTCAGTGCTCTTTTTTGAATCAGTAACTGGAGATTGCTGAGGAATAAGCTGAAAAGGAGAGGAAAAGACCATGGAAGGCAGCAGTTGGTTTTCAACGAGAGTTTCTTTATTTCTGACAGTTGCTTTACAAACATCTACCCAGGGAAAATTCCAACATGTGCGTCTCAAACCCACATGCAGCTCCAAACATTGAGGTTTATATATGATTGTATAATACATATCCCCAAAAGTTCCAACACCTCCCAGAGTCTACATTTCCCCTTGCAATCCAGCACCCCCATAGGATCATCTTTCCCTTTCCCATTCACGTTGAGCTGATGTCTGAAACCATGGATTGGTTTTCCATTCCTGATGCATCTACTGCCAAGATTTTAGTTTGCAGGTGACCCGAAGTAAACTTTGACAGATTCATCCAGCTAGGAGGAGGGTAACAGTGGTACAGAAAAGGCTCCTCGGGATAGAATGCCTTAATGCCCTAGTGAGGATACAGGCTGGAGCTAAGCCAGATGGAGCTTGGATATCCTAAATCCCACATAATTTCAATGAGTTTATCTTGAAGTTGGACGAGTCAGCCGAGGTGGAGGGCTCCATGAGGCTACAGCTCTCCTGAGGGGAAGGACCAAACTCATCACTTAAGGTGCTCAGCCCAGTGGTGTGACTCAGAAGCTTCTCCAGGATGGCCAGAAAGGAGATTACCACACAGACAGAGGCCCCAAGCTTGAAGGGCAGACAGGATGGAGTCACATTGGGACTCTGTGATCTAATACCAATTTAGGTTCAGTTCCTAGAGTGTGGCTTGTTCCAAAGAACAACTTGTTCCAAAAGAACATGGAGAATCTCAGGACTAAAGTCCATTGTGGTGACCCCACTTAGATCCAGGCCTTTGAGCTGATGCAAGTTTGGGCTCTGGGACAGATGGGGCAAGTGTGACTCTGTAAGCTGCCAGTTAGTTACTGCTGGGTGGGCCAAGGGGGTCCTCAGGCATCTGGGGAGAAAGCAAGCAATTAGGTCTGAGAAATCAGGGTGGCAGCTGAGCTAAAGTTGTGAGATAAGTGATTTGCCCAAAGACAAGGTCCTACTAACCGCCTCCTGAAGGTCAGTACCCAGAATGACCCGTCTCATTTTGGCCTGGCACTACCTCTCTGCATCACCTGCAAACCACCTGCAGTTTGTATGATCTCTGGCTCCTGCTCCACTATGATCCTCTCAGAATTATGCATTTCTTAAATATTAACTAACTTACTGGGAGCAAAAGGCAATCTTTTAGGGACCAGTGATTTCAGACAAATTCATCGTGTTCAGGAATCTGGTAAGCACAGAGCTTTTCTCTCTGTCTCTTTCCCGAACTTTCTGTTTTCATTTTTCTTTACTGGCCATACTGCACAGGTTGTGAAATTTACTTCCCCCACAAGGGGTCAAACCTGGACTTTCAGCCCCAAAAGAGAAGAGTCCTAACCACTGGACCACCAGGGAATTCCTCAGACCTTGTCTTGCAAATAGCTCGGGTCTGAGGTGGTGTCCCTTCTTTAATGCCCTCTTCACTTACCTATTTTCTTAGTCATCTGACATAGCTTTCCCTTCCTAAGGAAGAACCCATGCCTTCCCTCATTGGATCCAAGCTGCCCCATCCAGAGATTTCTAGTGTGTTGTCTCTGTTCCTCCCCCTTGATTTCCGAGGTGAAGTGATTCCACAGCTCAGGATAGAAACACAAAGGACCCAGTGTGCTTGACATGCCAGTGTTGTGTTCACTGTTTCCCAGGCAGCGGTCCACCCTCACGTGAGCGTCTGGTCCAGGCAGGTTCAGACAAGGAGGGAGAATCCAGATAGACAGACTGGAGATGGTGCCGCTTAGAAACTGAGTGGGGAATCAAAAAACTTCCTGCTGCTCCTCACGGGCAGACTGTGAATGCGGGAGAGATGGGGTTTCTGCACGTTGCTCGTCTGACCCAGGAGAGGAGCAAACGTGGCCAGGATGGACAGATGCCAGATCCAGGTGACTTGCACCTTCTGGATACAGTCCAGCTGCACCATATTCAGGACCTTCCTGATACTGTCCAGGGGCATTGCAGAGATCATCTGCCTCTTACAGTACAGGTGTGTTCAGGCTTTTCTCTAGCCACCCACCCGGGGAGGTAGGAGAGGAAGTTATCCAGGGTCCTTTTCTTCAGACAAAGGTCTGTGTATACTTTAAGGGAGCCAAGGCCTGCTGTGTCCTTGAGCTCTGCTCCACCACTGGTGCCATTCCTGAGTGTGAGCCCCCTTGAGTGCTGGCTCCAGACCACACGCTCCAGAAATTCTGGCCAGTATTCCATGAATCTAGCACCTGCAGTTTGCACCTCCTATGAGGACCAGGAGATTGACAGGGATGCATTACCATCCACACACACTGCAGCCACAGACTCAGAAATAGACCACAGGCGGCCGCTGTATTTCCCTCACGTCTCTCTCGTCACCTGCTTCCTCACCGGCTCCCTTCTGTGCCTCTCTATTCTCCAGCTCCCTTTCTCCCCCTTTCCTCTCCAGGTCTCCACTTCTAGTAGGATTAAGCCTCATGGGAAGGAGATGGGGCATGTTCTCTCAACCCTCCTTGCATCTTAGGCACCCTTACATATCAGGAAGGCATTTCTCACACTGAGCCAAGGCCTCTAAGCCTCTCCATTGCCACCCTCAGAGCCCTTGGGTCTGTCCATGGGTCGCCGAAATGGCCCACCCTAGAAGTCTCTTCCGGGATGCCCAGGACCCTATCAAGCTACCTGGATCTTGTTCCCCTGGAGTGAACCTTCTGGGCCAGCAGGACGTCAAGTGCTTCCAGCCCTGTTCATAAGGGACCCACCTGAGGCAGGGCAATGAGGCCCTCCAGAGGGAGGCAGACAAAGGGAGAGGCTTGCACCGTGATCCCAAGGTCTTGATGTGTCTACCATGGGTTGCATCCATGAAGAGGGGTGGGAAGAGCTCCCTGGGCAGAAACTCCAGATAAGAATAGACCAAGGCATCTTCCCTGAGCAGGTGCATTCTCTCCAGGTCCAGGAGCCTACGGGGGTTCTGAACACTCATCCTGACTCTGCTTCAGGAGGAATCCTGTGGAAAATGCCAGTGAGCATATCATCCATGTCAGGCCAAGCAGGAGCAGACCTAAGACAATCTCCCAACCCTTCAGAGGAATCTACTCAGGACTAAGCACTGCTCTGGCAGGGGTGGACGTGCCTGTTAGGCCACATGCCATTCAGGCCTCAAGGGCACAGTGATATAGCTCTTTCCCTACTGGATTCAGAACAAGCCTCTCACAAGTACCAATCCGGAGGAATGGCAACCACCAGCCCATTCAGTTCATACGGTGCTTGGATTAATCCAAGTCCCACCTGGAAGTGGGCAGCAGGAATTCTGAAAACCCACTCCAGTCTTTATGAGGGAATGACGTCAGAGCATCATTTAGAGCCCTAAATCAATACGAGGAAGGTCATGTGGACCAACGCAGCCTCCATCCTCAGTTACCCCTAACATGAAGGCCATGTGTGTCAGAACTGTGTAGGTGAAACTCATGAAACACAACTCCAAAAAGAGATTTTGAATACATATGTTACATGTCTTTACAAGATATTTTAAAATGATAGAAGTTAAAGCACTAATTAAAATGTTTGAGTTCAGGCAAAACTACACTGAGAGGCAAAATTAAACCTGAAACGTGTTCATTGGAAAGAACTGACTTTTTAAACAACTCTTCCTTCACTAGGGATACATGGCACCCTTCAAGATTAGCTAACCACTAGTAAGAGAAGAGAAGGCTTCCCTCATAGCTCAGTTGGTAAATCATCTGCCTGCAATGCAGGAGGCCCCAGTTCGATTCCTGGGTCAGGATGATCCCCTGGAGAAGGAAATGGCAACCCACTCTAGCATTCTTGTCTGGAGAATCCCATGGATAGAGGAGCTTGACAGGCTACAGTCCATGGGATCGCAAGAGTCGGATACCACTTGGCGACTAAACCACCACCACTAGTAAGAGAAGAGCGTCCTTATATGAGGGTGGAAACTTACTGCTCTAATGTGCCTGGTGGGATGCTCACAATTCAAACCCTGTGAGAACCCCTCTGATGTCTCCAGAGCCAGGAAATTCTGCACCTCTTCTCCAGTGCTTAAGACTTTTATAAGTCTTTTTGTTCTATCATCCCTCTGTCCCACTGCTAACCCAACCGGAACAGTATATCTGATTAGATTACAGAGGGACCATTGGATTGACCCTGATTGGATCATCGTACTTCTCTAGATTAGTTGATTGAATCATATACACATCACCAAACAGAGACTGATGGAGTAGTCAGGTAATCAAGGATCTGTTCACTGATTCACTTCACAAATATTTACTGTATTCTACTAATATGGACAGTTATATTCTTGTGGATCAAGCATGAAAGGGATTATTGATTCCTGCCCTTGGCCAAGAAAGAACAAAAGTTGACAGAATCATTGTTGGGGGAATTTTGGTCAAGTCAAAATTAGCAAAATGTCCTTGAGTTAAAACAGCTCATGAAAGCAGTAGTGTTGTCATCAAAGAAACCAAAATACACTCATTCTTGTATGAGATTTTCACTCAGGTGTTATGTAGGAAACACAGGAGATTCTAAGCCTATTTGGGCAGCAAGGGAAGAGCTTTGGGGGATGTGATTGGTTTTCTAGGCCTAAGCCAAGCCTTCTCTGAAGGTGGACAGGTCAAAACCTCGGTGAGTGAAAGAGTGGTTCTGGACAGTTTGGAGCTGAGCATTCCTAAAGGGACATCATAAATGATCCCAACAATGGAAAGTAAAAGTTTCCTTTTCATATTTCTATTTTGAGAAACAGGTAAATTTAAATACATTACTCTGGGTGATATTAAGATAGCAAAATTGGGCTTCCCTTTGATTTAGTCGTAAAAAATCTGATTGCCAATGCAGGAGACATGGGTTTGATCCCTGATCTGGGACGATCCCGCATGACATGAGGCATATAAACCTGCTTGCCACAACTGTTGAGTCTGTGCTCTAAATCCTGGGAGCCGAAACTACTGAAAGTCAAGCACTCTAGAGTTTGCTCTGCAACAAGAGAAGCCACCTCCGTGAGAAGCCACCTCCGTGAGAAGCCTGCACACCACGACTAGAGAGCAGCCCCCTTGCCCCAGCTAGAGAAAAGCAGGAACAACAGTGAAGACCCAAGGCCACAAAAAGAAATGCAATAAATTTCAAGGAAAAGAGAGAGGCTCAGAGGAGACACTGTCACCTTAGAGGCTGTTCTTTCCCAGAGAGTTGAGATCAGCACAGCACACTGAGGGTGGGCACTGCGGGCTCTTTGGGAACTTGGAATCAGAGAAGAAACGAACCTGCTTCAGTCCCCAATAACCCTGCCATCAGTAACCCTGCCGTCCAGAGGTTTTCTTTAAGTTGTGTTTTTTGTTGTTGTTGTTGTTCTCACTGAGGACACTTTCCAGATGGCTGTTTCTCCCTCCATTTTTCAGGGGTCTTAGAAGTCAAATAAATCATAATTTCACTGGCCACTTTTCTACTGCATTTAGATGATTATTGTTTCCTCAGACCTAGCTAAATCCACACAGATTCTGATCAAGTTGACACCGTTAGGCCCAGAAATAAAATTCTGCTATTTCTCTTCATAAATACCAACATCTTTTCTGCACTTAATACGAAGCTCTTATGGTGTTAGCATACTACCCTCGTTCAGGGATGACTCCCACTTTGAGATGCTTCATACAAGGATTTCTTTGAAGTTGAATGTCACATGCAAAGGGAGACCTTTTCTCCATCTATAAGAATTTTCCATGCCTCTCACGCACCCCAGTTATTTGATGCCTCAACAATTCTTATACACTTCTGACCACCAAGGTGAAGACTCCCTGAAGGGTGTTCTCTGTCTGAGTCACTTTGGGAAGATTGCTTTCAACCATATTTCTTCATGACCT
>NW_020191248.1:0-39436 GCF_002263795.3 Bos taurus
TCCACATTCTTGTTCTGGTTCCCTTTATTACCTGGTTTGCAATGTGGAAGACAATGACAAATAATAAAAATAAAATAAATAAGAAAACTAACAGATAAATTAGAAAAATTAAACATATAAACGAAACAATCACTGGAAGGTAAGACACAGCTACACTAGCAAAATAGGGAAATTTTTAAAAAGGTAGAAGAAACCTTTGCTGTAAGGGCAGGGCTTAGGAATGGTGGGGCTCAGGCAGGGTGGCTTAGGCAGGGGTGTGGCCTATGCTGAGTGTGGCCTGGAGGGGGCCCCAGAGTGCCTCCAGTTTCAGAGTACAGAGGAGTAAGCCCCAGGCCTCAGCAGGTTCCTGGAGTTGAATGGGGGAGTGGGGGCAGAAACACCAGGTGCATTCCTCCATAACCCCAAAGGTCCTTCCCCATCCCCACAGATCCCCTCGAAGTAAGAGTGCCTCTCCAGGTGTGGGAACTTGTCCTCCCCTAGCTGCACCTCAGGAGCACTGATCACACCTAGCCTGCACATGTCCTTCCCCCTCGTTTCACTCTTCCCCACACCATACAGGGTTGTTTGGGTGTTCTTCTGGTCCGCCTGGGATTCAAGGCTCCTTGCCAGTATCCAGTAGGTGCCCAGGATGTTTCACTTTCTTGATAGTGTCCTTTGAAGGATAAAAGTTTTCATTTTGATGATTCCAAATTGCCTGTTTTTGTTTCTTTTGGTGCTTGTACTTTTGTAGCATATCTAGGAAATCATTGCCTAATCCAACAGTAACATTTACATCTGTTTTCCTCTGAGTGCTTTATAGTTTTAGCTCTTATATTTAGGTTTTTGATCAATTTTTAGTTAGTTATATACAGTGTGAGGTATAAGTCTAAACTGATTCTTTTGGTTGTGAACATCCAGTTATCCCAAGACCATTTCTTGAAACATTATTCTTTGCCATTGAATGGCCTCTGCACCCCTCACAATAATCAATTGACCACAGAGATATGGTTTTGTTTCTTGCATCTCCATTCTATTCTGGTATCTGTCTATATACAGTCCTTATGTCACTACCATTGAAGGAGGAAACAGACAGAACCGGCTCCGACTTGAAAGCAGGACTCCATCTTGGGCTGGACTGTGGACTTTGAGCTATATGCCCAGTATCTATGGAAACGACATACCAACTGGAAAACCAGAGCCCCTGGGTGGAAGAGCCCCAGGGCTCATACCTAGACTCCCCATCACCTAAAAGAATACCCTAATTATCTGTGTAACTGAAGAGAATCATAAATTCTATTATGCTTATTGGGGTATGACCACAGGCCTACTGATAATTGTCCACTGTTAACTACCTAGGCTTAAGGCATATGAATCATGGGTTAAGTTTGATTATATCTTTCTTTTCCTTTGTTCAGACTAATTTCAGGGAATTTGGGGAAGTGGGTTTGGGCACATACACTTTAGGGTATACAAGGTTTTTGCAAAAACTGGTCTGGGTCCTCCGCCAAGAGGAGACTCTGCCTTGGGCGCGCCGGTGTAATAAACTGCACTCCACTATCTGTATTGTCCTTCTGAGTGAGTTTGTTTCCTGGAACGCGTGGCTATAACACCATATAATGTCTTGATTAT
Organism: Bos taurus; assembly: GCF_002263795.3. Classification (NCBI taxonomy): domain Eukaryota; kingdom Metazoa; phylum Chordata; class Mammalia; order Artiodactyla; family Bovidae; genus Bos; species Bos taurus. Next base: position 1,609 of record NW_020191248.1, read on the forward strand.
TTTGGCTTTGAAGTGGGTTTTGTAGTTGGGAAGTGTAAGTACTTGTTCTTTCTTCACCCTGTTTTGGCTATCCCAGGACCCTTTCAATTCTTACAATTCTAGGATCAGTTTGTTGATTTCTGGGGGGAAAGAACAGTTTGAATTTTGATGGGGTTCTATTAGGGGAGTACTGCCATCTTAACACAATAGTAAGTCTTCCAATCCATAAATGTGAGATGCCTTTCCACTTATCTACACTGTCTTTAATTTCACCCAGCAATGTTTTGTAGTTTTTATTGTACAAGTCTTGACTGTGTATAGAAATATATCTGCTCTTTGTATATGACCTTGTATTCTGTACACCCGTTGAGCCCCTGTATTGGGTCTAATAGTTTCTGTGGGGAGAGGGTGATTCTTTAGGATTTTCTATACACAAGATTATGTCATCTGCAAATTGAAAAGTTTTACATCTTTTCCAATGTAACTTCATTTTATTTCTTTCCCTTGCTTAATTACCCTGTCCAGAAGCTCCAGAACAATGTGGAATAGAAGTGGTAAGAGATGATATCCTTCTATTGTTCCTAATTTTCAGGGGAAGTCAGTACTTCTGCCTTTCATCATTAAGTACGATGATAGCTGTGAGTTTTTCAGAGATGTTTTATATCAGGTTGAAACTGTTGCCTTTTACTTCTAGTTTGAGTCTGTTTGTCTTGAAGGGACCCTGAATTTGGTCCAATGCTATTTATGTAGGTACTGAGATGATAATGTGGTTTTGTCCTTTATTCTGTTGATGTGGTGTATTAATGTATGGATGTGAGAGCTGGACTGTAAAGAAAGCTGAGTGTCGAAGAATTGATGCTTTTGAACTGTGATGTTGGAGAAGACTCTTGAGAGTCCCTGGGACTGCAAGGAGATCCAACCAGTCCATCCTAAAGGAGATCATTCCTGGGTGTTCATTGGAGGGACTGATGCTGAAGCTGAAACTCCAATACTTGAGCCACCTGATGCAGAGAGTTGACTTGTTGGAAAAGACCCTGATGCTGGGAAAGATTGAGGGCAGGAGGAGAGGGGGACAACAGAGGATGAGATGGTTGGATGGCATCATCGACACATCGGCCTTGGGTTTGTGTGGACTCCGGGACTAGGTGATGGATAAGGAGGCCTGGAGTGCTGCGGTTCATGGGGTCGCAAAGAGTTGGACACGACTGAGCGACTGAACTGATGATGATGACTGATTAACTTATTTGAGTCTTAATATTAAATCAAAGTTGCATTCCTGGGATAAATCCTACTTCCTCGTGGTATATAATTTGGTTTACTAGTATTTTACTCGGAGAAGGCAATGGCACCCCACTCCAGTACTCTTGCCTGGAAAATCCCATGGATGGAGGAGCCTGGTAGGCTGAAGTCCATGAGGCCACTAGGAGTCCGACATGACTGAGCAAATTCACTTTCACTTTTCACTTTCATGCATTGGAGAACGAAATGGCAACCCACTCTAATTTTCTTGCCTGGAGAATCCCAGGGACAGAGGAGCCTAGTGGGCTGCTATCTATGGGGTCGCACAGTGTCGGACATGACTGAAGAGACTTAGCAGCAGCAGCAGCAGCAGCAGTATTTTACTAAGAATCTTTGTGTCTGTATTCATAAAAATATTGGTCTGTGGTTTTTTCTTGTGTTGTCTTTTTTGGTTTGGTTTGGTATCAGGGTAACAATGGCCTCATAAAATGAAGCAGAAGAATTATCTTCTTTGGGGCTTCCCAGGTTGCACTAGTGGTAAAGAACCTGCCTGCCAATGCAAGAGAGGTAAGAGACGCAGGCTCAATCCCTGGGACAGGTAGATCTCCTGAAGGAGGGCCTGGCAACCCACTCCACTATTCTTGCCTGAGAATCCCATGCACAGAGGAGCCTGGAGGCCTATAGTCCATAGAAACGCAAAGAGTCAGACATGACGGATGCAATGCGTGCACATTAACTTCCTTAATAAAGTTATTCATCCTTATTTATGTTTGAATGACCTTGGTTAGTCAGTATTTTTCAAGAAATGTTCTCATTTTATCCAAGTATCAATTTTTTGGATAACATTTTTCTGCTCTCCTTTCTTAAATAGTTTATTGAAGCATAATTGATATGCAACAAATGGTATATATTTACTGTGTACAATTTGATGAGTTTGGGCATATGCACACAATGATAATATCATCACCAGAATCAAGATAATAGACATACCCAACCCATCCTAAAATTTCTTTGTGTCCCTTTGTTTGTTTCTTTTCTTGTTAAAGTGTGTGTGTGTGTGTGTGTGTGTGTGTGTGTAGTGAGAACGCACTTTTAGATTTACATTCAACAAATTTTGGGTCTTCCCAGATGGCTCAGTGGTAAAGAACCACCTGCCAGTTCAGGAGACATAAGAGACTCAGGTTCGATTCCTGGATCAGGAGATCCCCTGGAAGAGGAAATGGCAACCCATTCCAGTATTTTTGCCTGGAAAATCCCATGGAGAGAGGAGCCTGGTGGGCTAGAGTCCACAGGGTCACAAAGAGTCCAATACGACCAACCATGCAAAAAATTTTGAATAACCTTTTTTTTAAAATCTTCCTTCATTGTGCATTTAATATCTGAGAGCTCTTTACTGCTGTCTCCTATGGTATAACTGAAGTTGGTAATTAGTGTCACTCTTCTTTCTCTCTTTCTTTTTAAATCAATCAGGCTATAGGTTTATTATCATATTAATCTATTCACAGTATCAGCCACTGGTTTCAACTGAATTTTTTGGTACTACTGATTTTCTGGTTTCTATTTAATTGATTTCTGCCAAGATGTTTGTTATTCTTTTTTTTTTTTTTTTTGCTGGATTTGGGTTAAATTTTGTTGTATTCTAGTTTCTTAAAGAAGATTATTGATCTTTGAATGATAATTGGCCTTTTCCCTTTTTTTAATACAAACATTTAATGCTATAAATATCCCTCTGTGAATCTTTGGCATCACCTCATAATTTTGATATATTGTATTTTCTATTTCTCCTTTGATCCTTGCATTAATTTGAAGTTTTGTTCAATTTACAAGCAGTTTGTGATTTTCCAGGTCACTTTCCATAGTTAATCTTTATTTTAATTATTTTTTGGTCAGGAAATATATTTTGTGTGATTTCAGTCCTTTTGAACTTAGTAAGGTTTTTAACTGGCATATTTGGTTGAACTTCCATATTCACTTCAGAAGAATATGTATTTAGTTTCTGTTGCTCAATAAATGGGTTTCCAAGGTGGCGCAGTGGTAAAGAATCTGCCTGCCAACGCAAGAGAGGCAAGAGACATGGGATCAATCTCTGGGTCTGGAAAGTCCCCTGGAGTAAGAAATGGCAACCTGCTCCAGTATTCTTCCCTGAAAAATTCCATGGACACTACCCTCCATGGGGTCTCAAACAGTTGGACACAACTGGGACTGGGCACGTTCTATAAATATCAATTAGGTCAAGTCGGTTAATAGTATTGTTCAAGTCTTCTATATATTTTTTCATTGTGTTGCTCACTTACTGTATTAATGGCTGAGCGTGAAAAGTGAAAGTCTTCAACTACAACTGTGGATTGTCTGTTTCTCCTTTCCATTCTCTCAGATTTTGGCTCCTGTATTCTGAAATTGCATACACATTCCTGACTATTATGTCTTCTCAGTGAATTGAATTCTCTATCATTATGTACTGCCCTTTATCTTCCGCAAAAAATCTTCATTCTGAAGTATACTTTTATGATGTTAATTCAGCCTCTCCAGCTTTCATTTGATTTGGGATTTGGAGGTATAAGTATTTCCACAAATTTAATTTTAAATTATTAGCTATAATAATTTTTTTATTATTAGGTATAATAATTTTTAAATTATTAGCTGTAATAATTAATTATAAATTATTTAAGGTGAGATTATTTTTTTTACCATACATAATGTAAGGTCTTTATTTATCTGGCTTCATGGATCTTTGCTGCTGCACTCAGGCTTCTCTCTAGTTGCAGTGTGTGGGCTTCTCTTGCTGCGGCACAAGGGCGTACTTGCCAGACCAAGGATCAAATCTGTGTCCCCTGCATTGAAAAGCAAATCCTGAACCACTGGACAACCAGGGGAGTCCCCCAAAATAGGTCTTATAATTGACGTGTGTGCGCAACTTACAATTAGTGGGTAAATCATTCAGTTTTAAATCTACTATCTGGATGTGCTTTTCTTTATATCATGTATATTTTTTAGTGACAAGTTTCCCATTTCTTTTCTTCATTTAGATTGGTTATTTCTTTATTAGTCCATTTTATTGCTACTATTGGCTTTCTAGATATACATCTTATTAAAAATCTTTCTAGGGAATTCCCTGGTGGTCCAATGATTAGGATTCGGTGCTTTCATTGCCATGGCCCCAGGTCCTGTCCCTAGCCAGGGAACTAAGATCCCATGAGCTGCATGTATAGCCAAAAAAATCTTTCTGGGGTGGCTCTAGAGTTTACAATATGCATTTTATACTTCTTACAATATGCCTTCAATTAATGTTATACCCATTTCTTACATAAGAGCCTTCAGTTCACTGCAGTTCAGTCACTCAGTTGTGTCGAACTCTTTGATACACCACGAATTGCAGCACACCAGGTCTCCCTGTCCATCATCAACTCCCGGAGTTCACCCAAACTCCTGTGCATTGAGTCGGTGATGCCATCCAGCCATCTCATCCTCAGTCATCCCCTTCTCCTCCTGTCCCCAATCCCTCCCAGCTCAGGGTCTTTTCCAATGAGTCAACTCTTCGCATGAGGTGGCTAAAGTATTGGAGTTTCAGCCTCAGCATCAGTCCTTCCAATGAACACCCAGGACTGGTCTCCTTTAGGATGGACTGGTGGGATCTCCTTGCAGTCCAAGGAACTTTCAAGAGTCTTCTTCAACACCACACTTCAAAAGCATCAATTCTTCAGTGCTCAGCTTCCTTCACAGTCCAACTCTCACATCCATATATGACCACAGGAAAAACCATAGCCTTGACTAGACGGACCTTTGTTGGCAAAGGAATATCTCTGCTTTTGAATATGTTATCTAGGTTGGTCATAACTTTCCTTCCAAGGAGTAAGCGTCTTTTAATTCCATGGCTGCAATCAAAATCTGCAGTGATTTTGGAGCCAAAAAAAATAAAGTCTGACACTGTTTCCACTGTTTCCCCATCTATTTCCCATGAAGTGATGGGACCAGATGCCATGATCTTCGTTTTCTGAATGTTGAGTTTTAAGCCAACTTTTTCTCTCCTCTCTTTCACTTTCATCAAGAGGCTTCTGAGTTCCTCTTCACTTTCTGCCATAAGGGTGGTGTCATCTGCATATCTGAGGTTATTGATATTTCTCCTGGCAATCTTGGTTCCAGCTTGTGCTTCTTCCAGCCCAGCCTTTCTCATGATGTACTCTGCATATAAGTTAAATAAGCAGGGTGACAATATACAGCCTTGACGAACTCCTTTTCCTATTTGGAACCAGTCTGTTGTTCCACGTCCAGTTCTAACTGTTGCTTCCTGACCTGCATGTAGGTTTCTCAAGAGGCAGGTCAGGTGGTCTGGTACATGGTGTATTTCCCTTTCCTTCCTGCTATCCTTTGTGCTATTGTTTTCCACATTTTATTTTTACATGTGTAACAAACACACATTGCGCTATTAATATTTTGCTTTAGACGATAATCATTTCAAGACATTAAATATTTTTAAAATGTGTATTTATAAAAAGGTTTTCACCATTTCCAGTGAATAATACTGGATTATTCACTTCTTTGTATAGATATAAAGTTGCTTTTGATATCATCTTCCTTTTCCCTTAAGAACTTTATTAACAAGCTTTACAGGGCACATCTGTTAGCAATGAATATTCTCAGATGTTTAGTGTGATAATCATTGGTTTAAGTATTTCCACTTCATCTTCATTTTCAAAAAAGTATTTCTACTAGTTATAGAATTCTGGATGGCGTAAATTCTGATGAGAATTTTTCTGCCTTTCTTAATTTTGTTCCTGTGTATGAAACGTGGCTTTTTGTTTCTCTTTCTGCCACTGCTGATGTCAAATCAGAATTACTGCTGATGTTTGAGTAGATCTTCCCATTTGTTGAGCTGACCTTCAGTTATTTTCTGGCTATAGCTATTTTCAATCCAATACAATTTTTTACTATATGCTAAACATGGAGAATTTTACCTTGTTGGGTTCTAGATTTTAGGATAGGAGTAATAGCAATAATGATAATTCCTTTCAGTGATTTTGGGATTGATCCTGTGATGCATTTCAGATGCTTAGAAGGAGATTTATCCTTTTCAGGCCTGATTTCAATCATTGTTAGACTGGACAAGAGCAGTCACTAATCTAGGGCTAATTAGCCCCACGACTGAGGTAATAAGTTGCTGAGTAATGTACAAGACACCTGCATATTCTGAGTGTTTTCTTCCCTCTGGCAGGCAAGAAGAACTGTCTCCATCCCTCTGTGAGCTCTGGGATTCCTCCACCCAATCCTATTCCGTGGTTCTTTTCTTGGCCTTAGGTGCATCCACCACACACATAAGCTGATCAGAATGTGGGGGGTACTCCCAGAGCACCCTGTGCAAATATCTGTAGTGCTCGATCCTGTGTCGTCTCTCTCTTTCTCTCTCTATGGTCCGCCCTACCTCCATGCAACTTCACATTCTGTTAACCTGTGTTCCAGGAATCCTACAATATATTCAGTTGCTCAGTTGTGTCCAACTCTTTGCGACTCCATGGACTACAGCACACCAGGCCTCTCTGTCCCTCACCATCTCCCAAAGTTTGCCCAAGTTCATGTGCATTGCATCGGTGATGCCATCCAGCCATCTCATCCTCTCATGCCCTCTTCTCCTTCTGCCCTCAATCCTTTGCAACATCAGAGAGTTTTCCAGTCAGTCAACTGTTCACATAAGACGACCAAAATACTGGAGTTTCAGCTTCAACATCAGTCCTTCCAACGAGTGTTCAGGGTTGATTTCCCTTAAGATTGACTGGCTTGATCTCCTTGCTATTCAAGGGACTCTCAGGAGTCTTCTCCAGAACCAAACTTTGAAGGCATCAATTCTTCAGCACTCTGCCTTCTTTCCGGTCCAGCTGTCACAACCATACATGATTACTGGGAGGACCATAGCCTTGACTATACGGACCTTTGTCAGCAGAGTAATGTCTCTGCTTTTAACACACTAAGCTTCTCAGAGCTTTCCTGCCAGGAAGCAAATGTCTTCTGATTTCATGGCTGCAGTCACCTTCTGCAGTGATTTTAGAGCACACGATTGAGACATCTGTCACAACTTCCACCTTTCTCCCTCTATTTGCCATGAAATCATGGGGCCAGATGCCATGATCTTAGCTTTTTAATATTTAGTTTTAAGCCAGCTCTTTCACTCTCCTCCTTCACCCTCATCAAGAGGCTCCTTAGTTCCTCTTTGCTTTCTGCCATTAGTGTTATATCATCTGCATATCTGAGGTTGTTGATGTTTCTCCTGCCTATCATGATTGCAGCTTGTAACTCATCCAGCCTGGCATTTCTCATGATGTACTCAGCGTATAGATTAAACAAACAGGGTGACAGCAGACAGCCCTGTCGTAGTCCCCTCGTTTACTCAAATATTACATGAGTACGGGGCTGGAGAAAGATTTCATTAGTGTATCAGTACATGGACTACACAGGTCATCACACTCCACATTCTCTGCTTCCAGGGCCTACCACAGGGGTTAGTTATTGGTGCCTCCCTGTTCCTTTCAAACACGTTTCTCTGTATTTAAAACACACACACATTCATGCAGAAGAGGCCCCACTTTGGGCTTCAAAATGCTTTTGCTTCCCCTCCCTCAAATATTAACAACACGACCTGAACAAGTTCCCTCTGAGACAAGACAAGGATTTATAACGATTTTTCACCCTGATAGATGCTGCCACAATGCTGTCCATCAGTGGTGCAGGAGAAGTAAAGCTTGTTGACTCCCTCCTCGCATCATTCTTGGAGCAGACACTCTGTTACAGTTAACAAGAGGAAAACTTGTTAGAGTTTAAAGGTCTAAACGTAGACCTTTGCTCATCATGGAGTTCACCAGTTGTGTAGGAGGGAGATCGAGCAGGGTTAGAAACGCAAATGGAGAAGGCAATGGCACCCCACTCCAGTACGCTTGCCTGGAAAATCCCATGGACTGAGGAGCCTGGAAGGCTGCAGTCCATGGGGTCGCTGAGGGTCAGACACGACTGAGCGACTTCACTTTCACTTTTCACTTTCATGCATCGGAGAAGGAAATGGCAACCCACTCCAGTGTTCTTGCTTGGAGAATCCCAGGGACGGGGGAGCCTGGTGGGCTGCCATCCATGGGGTCACATAGAGTCACACACACCTGAAATGACTTAGCAGCAGCAGCAGCAAAAATGCAAATAGTCGAGTCCCATCCAAGGCCAACAAGACTGAGTGAAAAATGGCTCCCCATGGGGGTCTCACCTCCTGGGGGTGCTGGAAGATGAGGTGTGAGACTGGAACACTCCATTGTGCCTGCAGAGATGGGAGGCACCACCACAGGAGGTGGGAGGTACTACAGGGGAGAGACTTCCATTTGGCAACAATGCAAGTCCTGCGTATGGAAGGACAAAACGTCCACCACAGCCAAGGTGACCAACCTCAGCCTTTGACACAGATAGGGAGGCTGCTGTCTTGGCGACCCAGGCCTCAAATCTGGACCGAGGTGAAACCTCTTTCTCACTGACACATCCCCAGTCAGTGGCTGCTTTAGTGAGGCCACTCTAGGAGTCAGCTGGCATCCGGGGGCGTGTCTCTGAGTTTTAGGTAATCATTCTTCTGAGTTGCAGTGTCCTAAGCACTTCTAATCAAACTGATCACATGGGCCACAGCCTTGTCTAACTCGGTGAAATTATGAGCCATGCTGGCCACCCAAGAAGGACAGGTCATGGTGGAGAGTTCTGACAAAACGTGCTCCACTGGAGAAGGTGCTGGTACACCACTACAGTATTCTTGCCTTGAGAACCCCATAAACAGTATGAAAAGGCAAAAAGATATGACACTGAAAGATGAACTCCCCAGGTCGGTAGGTGCCCAATATTCTACTATAGAAAAGTAGAGAAATAACACCAGAAAGAATGAAGAGACGGAGCCAAAGCAAACACAACGCCCAGTTCTGGGTGTGACTGCTGATGGAAGTAAAGTCTGATGCTGTAAAGAACAATATTGCATAGGAACCTGGAATGTTAGGTCCATGAATCAAGACAAATTGAAAGTGGTCAAACAGGAGATGGCAAGAGTGAACATCGACATCTTAGGAATCAGTGAACTAAAATGGACTGGAATGGGCGAATTTAATTCAGATGACCATTGTATCTTCTACTGTGGGCAAGAATCCCTTCGAAGAAATGGAGTAGCCCTCATAGTCAACAAAACAGTCTGAAAGGCAGTACTTGGGTGCAATCTCAAAAACGACAGAATGATCTCTGTTTCCAAGGCAAACCATTCAATATCACAGTAACCCAAGTCTATGCCCCAACCAGGGATGCTCAAGTTGAATGGTTCTATGAAGACCTCCGAGACCTTCTAGAACAAACACCCCCAAAAGATGTCTTTTTCACCATAGGGGACTGGAATGGAAAAGTAGGAAGTTGAGAGATACCTGGAGTAGCAGGCAACTTTGGCCTTGGGGTACAAAATGAAGCAGGGCAAAGGCTAACAGAGTTTTACCAAGAGAACGCACTGGTCATAGCAAGCACCCTCTTCCAGCAACACAAGAGAAGAGTCTACACATGGACATCACCAGATGGTCAATAATGAAATCAGATTGATTACATTCTTTCCAGCCAAAGATGGAGAAGCTCTAAACAGTCAGCAAAAACAAGATCAGGTGATGACTTTGGCTAAGATCATGAGCACCTTATTGCAAAATTCAGACTTAAATTGAAGATAGTAGAGAAAACCATTAGAACATTCAGGTACATTCTAAACCAAATCCCTTACGAATATACAGTGCAAGTGACAAATAGATTCAAGGGATAAGATCTGATAGACAGAGTGCCTGAAGAACTATGGACAGAGGTTTGTGACATTGTACGGGAGGCAGTTATCAAGACGTTCACGAAGAAAAAGAAATGGAAAAAGGCAAAATGGTTGTCTGAGGAGGCCTTACAAATAGCTGAGAAAAGAAGAGAAGCTAAAGGCAAAGGAGAAAAGGAAAGATATAACATTTCAATGCAGAGTTGCAAAGAATAGCAAGAAGAGATAAGAAAGCCTCCCTCAGTGACCAGTGCAAAGAAATAGAGGAAAACAATAGAATGGGAAAAACTAGAGGTCTCTTCAAGAAAATCTGTGATACCAAGGGAACATTTCATGTATATATGGGCATAATAAAGGACAGAAATGGTACGGAGCTAACAGAAGCAAAAGATATTAAGAAGATGTGGCTACAATACACAGAAGAACTATACAAAAAAAGAACTTCATCACCCAGATAACCATGACGGTGTGATCACTCACCTAAAGCCAGACATCCTGGAATGCAGAGTCAAGTGGGCCTTAGGAAGCATCACTACAAGGAAGCTAGTGGAGGTGATGAAATTCCAGTTGAGCTATTTCAAACACTAAAAGATGATGCTGTGAAAGTGCTGCACTCAATATGCCAGCACATTTGGAAAACTCAGCAGTGGCCACAGGACTGGAAAAGGTCAGTTTTCATTCCAATCCCAAAGAAAGGCTATGCCAAAGAGTACTAAAACTACCCAACAATTGCACTCATCTCACACACTAGTAAAATAATGCTCAAAATTCTCCAAGCGAGGCTTCAACACTATGTGAACTGTAAACGTCCAGGTGTTCAAGCTGGATTTAGAAAAGGCAGAGGAATCAGAGATCAAATTGCCAACATCCATTGGATCATTGAAAAGGCAAGAGAATTCCAGAAAAAATATCTACTTGTGCTTTATTGACTACACCACATCCTTTGATCTGCGGATCACAACAAACTGTGGAAAATTCTTAAATAGATGGGACTACCAGACCACCTTACCTGCCTCCTGAGAAATCTGTATGCAGGTCAAGAAGTAGCAGTTAGAAATGAACAGGGAAGAGCAGACTGGTTCAGAAGAGGGGAAATGAGTCCGTCAAGGTTCTTTATCGTCACCCTGCTAATTTAACTTATACACAGAGTATATCATGAGAAACGGTGGCCTGGAAGGCGCACAAGCTGGAATCAAGATTGCCTGGAGAAATATCAATAACCTCAGATATGCAGATGACACCACCGTTATGGCAGAAAGTGAAGAGGAACTAAAAAGCCTCTTGATGAAAGGGAAAGAGGAGAGTGAAAAAGTTGGCTTAAAACTCAACATTCAGAAAACTAACATCATGACATCTGGTCCCGTCACTTCATGGCAATTAGATGGGGAAACAATGGAAACAATGAGAGACGTTATCCTCTTGGGCTCCAAAATCACTGCAGATGGTGACTACAGCCATGACATTAAAAGAGGCTTGTTTCTTGGAAGAAAAGCTATGAGCAAACTAGACAGCAGATGAAAAAGCAGAGACATTACTTTGCCACCAAAGGTCCATCTAGTCAAAGCTATCATCTCTCTAGTAGTCATGTATGGATGGGAGACTTGGACTATAAAGAAAGCTGAGTGCTGAAGTATTGATGCTTCGGAACTGTGGTGTTGGAGAAGACTCTTGAGAGTCCCTTGGACTGCAAGGAGATCAAACCAGTCAATCGTAAAGGAAATCAGTCCTGAATATTCATTGGAAGGACTGATGCTGAAGCTGAAGCAGCAACACTTTGGCTACCTGATGCGAAGGGTTGACTCAGTGGAAAAGTCCCTGACGCTGGGGAAGATTGAGGGCAGGAGGAGAAGGGGGTGACAGAGGATGAAATGGTTGGATGGAATCACTGCCTCAATGGACATGGGTTTGAGCGAACTCCGGGATATAGTGAGGGATGGGGAAGCTGGGTTGGTGCAGTCCATGAGGTTGTAAAGAGTTGGACATGACTGAGCTACTGAACAACAACAATGTGAAATGTTTCTATCCCTGATAGCTCAGCTGGTAAAGAATCTGCCTGCAATGCAGGACACCCTGGTTCAATGCTGGGTCGAGAAGATCTGCTGGAGAAGGGATAGGCTACCCACTCCAGTATTCTTGGGATTCCATTATGGCTCACCTGCTAAAGAATCTGCCTGCAATGCAGAAACCGGGGTTTGATCCCTGGGTTGGGAAGATCCACTGGAGAAGGGAAAGGCTACCCACTCCAGTATTCTGGCCTGGAGAATTCCATGGACTGTATAGACCATGGGGTCACAAAGAGTCAGACACGACTGAGCGACTTTCACTTTCAGCAGGTGTAGTAGTTGTTTTCCCCCCTGTCTTATTCTCACTTGTCAAGCTTTCTATTTCAAAAAGCAAGAGGAACTTTTCCACACACTCCCTGCCTGTCCCCAGCCCTAAAAGCTCTTCCCAGGTGGCACAGTGCCTGCCAATGTAGAAGACAGGAGGACACAGGTTAGATCCCTGGATTCAGAAGATTCCCAGGGAGGGTCAATAGTAACCCACTCCTGTATTTTTGCCTGGAAAATCCCATGGACAGAAGAGCCCAGCAGGCTGAAGACCATGGTGTCACAGAGAGGCAGACAGGACTGATCACCCATGCACCCACCCCCAACATTCAGGTGACGTGCTCCCAGTGTGTTCAATGCACTCCTGCCTGACACACAACTGCAGGAAGACTTCAATTACTTTTGCAAAGGAGAGGCTAACAGGCATTCGTCTACATTTTGGAATGACAGGAAATGTTGGGAAAAGTTAGAATGGCCTTGTTGTTTTCCCCTTGGGGTGTGACCTCCAATTCCCCTGCCCATCTCAGGTTGGAATGCTTCCCCAGACTTCAGGCCACCAAACAGCTGAGACAAGGGGCCTCACCAGAAGGCAGGGCTCAGAAACAGAGGCAGGTTTGGGGAAAGCAGACACGTCAACGACAAGGAAGGTTTCCCAGGGCTGGGTGTACAGTGGGGCTCCAAGCTGACAGCTTTGGTGTGGAGGTGATGATGTTCTGCAGGTTTGGGAATAAGTTAAGATGGAGAGAGGGGCAGCTTTATGTCACACAGAGGATATATTAGGAAACAGCAGGGTGTCCCTGCTGCATTTTCTCAGAGTCACAGAAAAAAACTCATCCTCCACAATGGCATTTCCACCACTGTGCCTGAGGGAGACCTTGAAAACAGTAGCAAGAAACTGGCCCCCACGGAGGGCCTCAAGGAAGGCAACCCCATACCTCAATGGTCTGGACAAGGAAGCCTGGTTAATGGAAGCAGCAGTGGACGACTTCACAGTCAATTCAGATAGATCAACCTCTCACTTTCTCTCTAGACAGCTGTCAGATGGAGACATCAGGAGGTCACAAACACCTCATGTCTGAAGCCTGGCAAGTGACAAAGTATCTCAATCGAGACATAAATGCCCAAGTGGCTCAGGGTTTCAGTCCCTGCAGCACAGGACCAAAGACAGAGCAACCTCCCTCTGGGACCCTGGTCTCCCGCCAGCTGTGCAGCATCAGAGCCTGGATCCAGACTCACACATACCCCAGGGACCTCACACTGTGGGTCACAAAACCCAAATTTCAATGATACACTCGGCCAGATACGGACCAAGGAAACAGCAGCTAGCAGACCTCACTGCACTGAACACCCAACACCAAACAATCCACCAAACTGAAACTCCTGGAGACTCGATACGTGAGGTAAGACACACGAAATCAGCTGAGATGAAAGTTGAATACAGGCCGACATGCATTTTAGCAACTTCATAAGCTGCCACGGAGAAACCTGAGAGTTCAGAGACCGAACACCCTGGACACAGAAGTTGCAATCACACAGCTCACACCATAGGACACAACCACACCAACTGCACAGAGCACTGTGCATATGGTGAAGGCATACAGCTCTTTCACAATGTTCCATGCAGCCACCACAAAGAGACCTCAGACCATGGTACCCCGCATCCTACAAACCCCAAAGTTCACAGCCCAAGACATACTAAACCCCTCAAGGTTTCAGCTCCCTCAATCCCTGGCTCACAGACTTATCTCCAGGTCAGAGATGGCACACTCAGGGTGCAGAGCCACCGATGGGGCAGATACCTCCCATGCTTTGTCAAATACACTTTGTGATGTCACAAGCTAGGGTATAGACACCTAGGGTGTTCACGTCCCCTGAAATTCCTACATGGATCGTTCCTAGTTGTGGACTTGATGCTCTTCTAGGGAATTGGACATAAGGAGTCCAGCCTCTTGCCTAGACTTCCCACCCTACAAATGGTGCCAAGATGCCAGTAAAGGCACATTCACTCCCCTGCCCCACTGAGGCCAGTGTGAACTGGTGAAACACCTTTTCAGGGGTCTGTGGCAGCTCCCATCAGAATTTACATTCCGTCCTGCCCTCACCCTCAGCAATATTTGCCTTCATGAAAGAGGGACAAATGTCAGTCCTATTCTGTGATGCCTCCTTGGCGTTTAGAACAGCGTCAGGCACATGCACATAGTAGGCACTCTATAGAGATGTCTGTTTAGGCAAGGAAGTCTTTGATCCAGCAGTCTCCCTGCTGTGAAACTGCCTTAGGAAAATATTCCCACATGCTCAGAGATGTGTGTACAATGACAGCAAATTTCTAGGGGAAACTCTAGTGCCCACTGATAGTCAGTGACCATTTGTTTCCATTTTCATTCATTTCTTTCAACTGTGTTTTGGCATTTTCAGTGTACAAATCTTACACCTCCTTGGTTAAATTAACTCCTAAATATACTGTTCTTTTTATTCTAACTGGAATTTTCTTACTTATTAGGAGTATTCACCACTAGTATAGAAATACAGTTGAGTTTTGTATATTGAAGCTGGTGGTGAATTCACAGGTGTGTACACAGCTGTTTACATGTCAAACATACCACAATAAAGTGGTTTAAAAAATAGAAATGAAAGTAAAATAAACGCATTCCCAAATTACAAAACAAAAAAAACAAACCTCAGTGAATTTGTTCGTAGAACTGGCTTACTAGAAAAAAACTAAAGGAAGTTGTTCATGCTGCAATAAGTGAATTCAGATGTTAATTAGAATCCATGTGAAAAAACAAAGAGCACAGGTAAAGGTAATTATGTAAACAAAAGTACTTTATGAGTTCACATTTCACGCCTTTCTTCCTGTATTTAAAAAGCAACTGTCTAAAATAATATCACATAAATTATTGTTGTGAATGTGGTAGTTGCTCAGTCGTGTCTCACTCTTGGCAACCACATTACTGTAGCCCGCCTCTGTAGGCTCCTCTGTCCATGGGATTCTCCAGGCAAGAATACTGCAGTGGTTAGCCATTCCCTTCTCCACGGAATATTCCTGACGGAGGGACTGAACCTGAGTCTCCTGCATTACAGGCAGATTCTTTACTGTTTGAGCCACCAGGGAAGCCCAATTATTGTTGGGCCAATAACATATGGAATGTAATATATTTGCAGTAACAGCACAAAGGAGGTGGTTGCGAGCAAAGCTGTATTAGGTAAGGAAACAAGACAGGATGGTGTCAAATCCACATGAACATATTCAAAGTATCAGAAACCATGACAAAGAAGATTAATAGAACAGAAGTTGTAACCATATACCTGATATTCTGCCTTATATCAGGTTTTCATAGACATAAAATTATAGCAATATAATAATAATGAGTGTATTAATGGGATGTACTCTTTATAGATCTACTATTGGTGACAACATGAGGAAAAGATGGAAATTGGAATAGAGCAATATAAGAATAAGGTTTCTATATCTCATTAGGATTAGTATAAATTTCAAGCTGATTGTGATACAGTAAGATGTTTATTAGTGGCATTAGTAATAAACACCTTACTTTAGAAAAGGAGAGATATACCCATCTGAATGCAGAGTTTGAAGGAACAGCAAGGAGAGATAAGAAAGTTTTCCTCAGTGATCACTGCAAATAAATAGAGGAAAACAATAGACTGGGAAAGACTAGAGAGATCTTCAAGAAAACTAGAGATACCAAGGGAACATTTCATACATATATGGGCACAATAAAGGACAGAAACGGTATGGACTTAACAGAAGCAGAAGATATTAAGAAGAGGGGGCTAGAATATACAGAAGAACTATACAAAAAAAAATCTTAATGACCCAGATAACCAGGAATGGTGTGATCACTCACCTGGAGTCAGACATCCTGGAGGGTGAAGTCCAGTGGGCCTTAGGAAGCATCACTACAAACAAAGCTAGTGGGGTAGCTCTTTCACTGACTTGATGGACATGAGTTTGAGCAACTTCCGGGAGTTGGTGATGGACAGGGAGCCCTGGTGTGCTGCATGCCACAGGGTCACAGAGAGTCAGTCACGACTTAGCGACTGAACTGAACTGAAGTTGTTTATGGTAGCCTATAGCTAAGGAAATAACTTAAAAATAGTGGAAAAATCAGTAAAGACTTTAAAATGCTACAGTAGAAAATACCCATTTAATGCAAAAGAAAGCAGTAACATGAGGAGCACAGAACAAAATGACATGAGACAGAAAAATATACTGGCAGATGTAAGTCTATATCAACATTAAATGTGAATAGATAAAACAATATGACCACAAGCAGACATTGAGAGACCAGTTTAAAAATAAAAACAAGATCAGTAAAATAAAAATATATGTTAAAAAAATAAAATTCAACATTCAAAAACAATAAAAATAAAAACAAGATCCAACTGTAAGTTGTCTACAGAGGACACAGTTTAGAGTCTAAGGTATGTAAATTACCATGTACGTGTGTGTGTGTGTGTGTGTGTGTGTTCAGTCGCTCAGTTGTATCCAACTCTTTGGGGCCCCATGGACTGTACCTGCCAGGATCCCTGTCCATGGAATTTTCCAGATCAGAATACTGGAGCGGGTTGCCATTTCCTACTCCAGGGGATCTTTCAGACCCAGGGATCCTACCTGAGTCTCCTGCATTGGCAGGTGGGTTCTTTACCACTGGCGCCACCTGGGAAGCCTTATATGACCCAGCAATTCTACCCCTAGACAATTTTACCCAAGAGAAATGAAAACGTGCTCACACAGTGGCCTGTACTCAAATATTCCACACATGTATTCCTAGTAGCCACACGTAGAAACAGCCCAACTATTCGAAAACTGGTATACAGATGAAGGAAAAGCAAAAGAGTATACCTGTACAAAGGAATACTAGATGGTAATAATAATAAAGAACTACTAATGCATGCAACAGCAAGGATGTGTCACAACTGTGCAAAAACTGTGAGAAACCAGACACAGAAGGCTACATATTATATGGTTTCATGTCAATGGATTTCTGGAAAAGGCACAACTATTCACACAGAAATGTATCTGTGGTTGCCAGGGTATAGGAGTGGAAGAAGGGGTCTGTTGGCAAATACCCCAAGGGAGCATTTTTGAACAATGGGCCATTTTCTACATTTTTATTGTGGTAGCTTTTACAGCACTGTATACATTTGTCAAAACTCTACAAACTGTAATGCTTTAATGTGTTGGCTTTTATTGTACACAAATTATACCTCAACACTTTTTTTGAAAGGAAGAGGAACATTTCAGATGGATGGTTATTGTATCCATCTAGACCATGAGCTCAAGAACATAAAAATCATATTTTGGAATTCTTCCCAGACATGGACAACTTCTAGGATTTCCCATGACAGTTTCGTACTCTTATGACAGAACACACAAACTTGGTCTTAACCATGTTTACGATTCTCTCTCCCTCACCTCAAGTCCAAATTCTTGCTGAGTTCTGTCCATCTTCATAAACATCTAATGTGTCTACTTTTACCCACGTCTACCACATCTGCTCTGGTCCAAAGCCTCGCTCCATTTAATTCTCAACGCCCCTTCTAACTGGTCTCTTACATCCACTCAGGGTGTCTGTCTCCCTCTTCCCACCCTCTCCCTCCTTCTCTTACAGTTGCAGAACTTTCTGTGTCTTTCTAGATAACGCTACCCTCCTACACAAGGACTTGAAGGCGTGATCTAGCCCCTGTCCACCTTGCTAGCAACAACGAAAGTAGAGCTTCCTTTTCTTGTCTCTCTTATCAGGCTTCCTTCACACCATCCAATTTCCTAAGCTTCTCCACTTAGATTGTCCCCAATTTCTGAAACCTCCTGCTTAGAAAACTCCTTCAAGCTACGCTTCAATAGTACTTGAGCCAAGAACTTCCAGATATAGAGCTTAGGTTTCGAGGAGGCAGAGGAACCAAAGGTCAAATTGCCAACATTCGTTAGATCACGGAGAAAGCAAGGGGAATTGGAGAAAAATATCGGCTTCTGCGTCATTGACTACACTAAGACCTCTGAGTGCATGGATCACAACAAACTGTAGAAAATTCTGAAACAGAGAGGAGTACCAGACTGCTTGACCTGTCTCCTGAGAAACCTGTATGCAGGTCAAGAACCAAGTTAGAATCAAAGATGGAAGAGGTGATTGCTTCAAAACTGGAAAAGGAGTATAACATGGCTGTGTGTTATCAGGTAACAATGGCCTCATAATATGAGACAAAGGAATTAACTTCCTTGGGACATCCCAGCTCGTGCTAGAGGTGAAGGAGCTGCCTGCCAATGCATGAGAGACTCAGGTTCAATCCCTAGGTCAGAAAAATCCCCTGGAGGAGGCCCTGGCCACCCACTCCAGTATTCTTACCTGGAGAATCCCAGGGACAGAAGAGCCGTGCGGGCTATGGTGCATAGGATCCATAAGAGTCAGACATGATGGAAGTGACTTAGCATGCACATGCATGAACTTACTTAGTAGACATAAAGGTATTCATCATCATTACTTTTTGAGTGAACTTTGCTCATGGGTATTTTTCAAGAAATGGTCTTATTTTATGTAAGCATCAATTTTGGGGAGAACATTTTTCTGCTGTCCTTTTTAAAACATCTTTATTGAAATAGAATTGATATACAGCAAATTGTATATATTTAATGTGTACAATTTGATGAGTTGGACATATGCAAACAATGATACTATTATCACCAAAATCAAAGTAATAGACATACCCAACACCTCCTAAACTTTCCTTTTGTCCCTTTAGCTTTGTTTTATGTTAGACTGTGTGTGTGTGTAGTGAGAACACAATATTCGATTACCTCTCAGCAAATTTTGGGGCTACCCAGGTGGCTTAGTGTTAAAGTATTCACCTGCCAATGCAGGAGATGCAGGAAATGGGTGTTTGATCCCTGGATCAGCAAAATCCCCTGGAGGAGGAAATGGCAACCCATTCCAGTATTCTTGCCTGGAGAATGCCATGGACAGAGGAGCCTGGTAGTCATGACTCAGGAGAATTGGCACACACTTGGCATGTATGCATAAGCACTTATAAGGTGCCATTTCACTTCATCTTCACTAGGACCCTTGAAGAAAACCCTTTCACCCCTGCAGGACCAGATGCTCCTCTCAGAGACCCTCTCCTTTTCCTTCCAGCTCCACAGGAATTGCCCCGGGCTCCTGGTCAGGGTCTGAATTTTATCTGGATCCTGAACAGATTTTTCAGTTCGGTCCTCACAGGGACTTTATGACAGACCCTGCGTGTGGGCAGGAGATAGGTGTCCTGCAGAATGCAGGGAGCAGGCAGAGTCTTGAGGGGATCTTCTGAGGTAGCGTGGGTGCTTGGTGAGAGGACACAAAAGGGGTGAGGCCCTGTGAGTAGAGCTGGGGGAGTGGCTTAAGAGGCCCCTGAGCAGGGAGGGGAGTCCTGGTGGAAAGGGAGGGGAGGGGTGGGAATTTGGGGAGAGAGAGGAATTGTGGCAGCTGTCCTCAGGAGATGGACTCTGGAAAATGACTGAGGGGATTAGAGGGATGTAAGGGAATTGTCATAGGCACAGTGTTGGGAAACCGTCTCCTCTATCCAGAATTCAGTAGTTCAGAGTGGGTGCTGCGATAGAGAGGACCAGGTCCCTGGAGCTTCTGCTGTGGATCTGGAATTCACTTTGAACCTCCAATGGGGCAGGATACAGAGTTACCATGACCAGAGTTGACCAGGGTGGGGTTAGGGCCATTCTCAGGACCCAGACATGGGAAATCAATTTCTGAACCCCTCAGCTCTAAGGTACACCATGCCTCTGGAATGAACCTGCCTTCCTCAGGATGACATGCTGGTGACTGCGGGCTGCAGGAATTGCAAGACTGGAGGCCTGTCTCCCTTGAGGTTGACTGAACAGAGACTCAGTGCAAATGCCCACGCAGTCGCCCAGAGGCAAAGATGTGGGGCTCTGTGTCCCAGGGTGCAGACTGTAGTCTCTGGGGGAGGGGTGTGCAGCCACTGAGGTAAATGGGAGCTATTAGCTAGAGTAGTGTCCACTTAAAGAAACACATACAACAGAAGAGTTGTGAGTTTAGGTTGGATTGCTGGTCTCCTGGGGACTATATCCCGGGACACAGCTCCTCCGTTAGCTCTGAGAACACTGCTCTGAGGATTTAACAGTGAAGACAATATGAGTTTGGCCTACGAAATACATGAAGTCTAGCATGAATACTGGCAAAAGATTACTGTGAAACACAGAGATCAGACATTGCAAGTTAATCATTTTCATGCTTTTGTGTGGGGGGGAAAGAATCTGGGGGTCACTGAACCTTTTCCTGAGGAAGCTGTGTGACTAAATAAGGGCCAGTTTGTCCAAAGCACAGTGTGCCTCTTCCTGTTTGTCACCCAGAATTCCTTCAGATTGCAGTGTCATTCAGGAACCACAGAGGTTACAAGTTAACCTTGTAGAATTGGCTGTGAGCAATGCTGTTTCTCTTTAGGGATCCTAATTCATCCGAGGCCACAGTTGGCATTTCTGAGCTGGAGTGCGTCTGTGTCCTCAGGTGTGACCTATTAGAGCTTTTGGGGTTGGTGTCCAGGATGAGCAGTCTGAACTGTTTGCAGATCTCTGTCCCAGGGCATGAAATCTCAAAACTATTTCGGGGTCCTTTGTCCAGAGGATTGGGCCATGCAGCTGTTCATGTATCTGCATATGAGAATAGTTTTAAGAGGAAGACTGTAGGGTCCCCACTATCATGGGTCTTAGAAGTAGGCCTGTGATGTCACATTTGCTAAGATTTCTACCATGCCTCTCTACAGAGATAAAAGCTTGGGGCCCCATCCTCAGAGAGGGTACTAATGCACAGGTCACAGAAGCCCAGGTAATAATCCTATTAAGAGCAATACTTGCTGATATGACTACCACCCTTGATAGGGGCCTTGTGACAGAAACTGTGTACACACACTCCCTCGGTCCATCTGCCCAACCCACAACAAGGAGGGCACCGTTAGCAGATGGGAGCCCAAGGCCCTGTGCAGATGGAAGGTCTCAGGTCATGAGGAGGGGAGGAATTGGATGTAAGCTTGGGCTCCTTGGAGGAGGCAGAGAAGAATTAGCACAACCCTGGCCAGGTAGTGGAGGAGGGGGGCATTTTCACAGGGCTGGAAGGACCCTATGACTGACTCACTGTCAGGATACGTCTCTATGTCTCCCCATGACACACCTAGCTTCTTACCTGATGTGTGGCATGTAATCTTCACATTCCCTGGGGACATGGTATGGGAAGGTACAGAGGTGAGCCTCCAAGCAGCTGGGGAGAAATCTCACATTCACCAATTTGCATGAGGTTCTACCACAAATGCAGAGATCCCTACCTCTCTTTCCCCCATTAATGGAGTCATTGGCAGTGAGATCAGCAGGAGGGCAGTCTGGGCAGGATAGGTTTTGAGGGACCCTGTGTACAGCATGTGCCTCCCCAGGAATGGAGCATGTCCTTGTCTTGATGGGCAGAGGCCCCTGATGTGGATGAAGGGAGCATGATTAAGGCCCAGTGCCGGGAGCCAGTGTAAGGAACTCTGCCCGTGGTAAAGGTCATGAGGAAGCAGGCTCGGCATACACAAAGGCGGGATCGAGCCTCAGGAGTCCCCCTGGAAATTCTCGAGCATCTACCCCCAAAACCAGAGTCTGCCTACTTTACTGCTTTGTGCTCTCACCTACACCTCTGACTTTACGGGGGGCTATCCCCCACCACCATCTCTCTCCTGAATAGGTTCTTACGGACGCATATGATTGTTCAAAGCCTCACAACTGTGAGAGGCATGAGATGTTCTAAACTGTCTAAATACAGATTCCTTTGAGCAGTTAAAAGATTGATTAGAAATTGTATTGGTGAAGGGTTTTTCACTTGTTGGGCCAATGTTTGTTGCTAAGTCCCCATATCCCTTACCTGCTGTGTCCCTGGCAGTGTATTGATTATTATAATTGGTGTAAGTGGTAGCTTTAATGTTTGTAACCTTGGACTCTTGAGTTAATTCTTTTTCTTGTTATAGCCCACCACACCTTTGCCCAATAGGAATGCAACTTTATCTAATGCTTTTAGAGGGTGGTGCCTGACTAATCACTTTTAGAGAAAAATAAGTTTTCTGAAGAAAGGGTCTTAAAATGTTAACAGGCCTCCGGGCCAGAAGATGATGCAAATCATCTAAACTTTTGCATATGATAAGTTTGCAGGAAGAAAGCCTGGCTTACTGCATGACTCTACCCCTTCCCCCATTATCCTCTGTGCATAACTTAAGGTATAAAAACTACTTTGGAAAATAAAGTGCAAGCCTTGTTCACCGAAACTTGGTCTCCCCATGTCGTTCTTTCTCTCACCTTCTGGCTTAATTATTCAGCCTCTTTTCTCCACTGAATTTCCTCACTGAGCTATCCTTATTTAACCACTCTTTATATCCTTAATTAACGTTTAATTAAGCAATTGTTTCCTGACCCTGACGCCGTCCCCACTTCGAATTCCCTGGACCACTGGGGCTGAACCCCGGCAGCCCAGGCCATGGGCAACTGAGTCATTCCCTAGAGAGAGTCCCAGGGGAGGAGCTTCTTTTCTCCTATAGAGAAAATGTACTGTACATCATCCAGTAGCAGGGCTTGGGCTAACTAAGTGAGGACAGTTTAGTGCCAGAAGTAGTCTCTCCGTCCCTGTCTAATGCTCTATCTTTGTCTTTCTCACTGCCATCTCTGTGCCTCTTATATCATCTCTCTTTGCCTTTGCAAGACTCAATGTGACATCACTCACACCAAGAGGGTCTTTGCCCTGTCTCTCCTGAGGGTATCATCAGTTGACAAGAATGTTCACTCGGAGCAGGAGGAGGCATTCCTCTTGAGTGTAGGGGATTCCAGGAAAGGCATGCTCAGCTGCAGAAGGGGTGGGGAAGGGTTTTTCTTCAAATCAACCAAGAGCTCCTCAACAATCATGTGGTGCTCTGGGCCTTGGAAAGAAGCCTGGGGACTTCTCTGACAAGAACCCTCCTGTGGTTCAAGTCAAAATCCTCCCAATGGCCAGAAGGCCCAAGGGACCTGGCCTTCATCACTTCTGTCACCCAATCTCCTCATTCTCCCTCCATCATGCTGTGCCTGTCACATTGCCCTCCTCACTGTTTTCATACACACTACACAGGGTTCTACTCCCCAGCTTTTCCACTGGCCTTACCTCTGTCTAGGATACTTTTCTCCCAGATACGCGTATCTCCTCTAGGCTTTTGCTCAAATGTCACAATCTTAGAACTTCCCTGACCACTCTTTCTAGATATCATCCCCTCTCTCTATTTCACTATCCCGATTTAATGTTAATCATGGCAGTTACAAACACCTGATACATTACTTGTATTTGGGGACCACATGATCCCAACAGAATGTAAGCTCCATGAGGAAAAGGTTGATTTTCTCTTTCCTAACACACAGAGTTGTGCTTGACACATGCTTTGGAGAGAATGAATGAATGATGGAATGAATACACAAATTTAAACTTGCTGAGAGAGGCATAGCTAGACAGGCTGAGGATCCTGCTAGGGAACATATTCAGGGATGACAAGATGGTGACAAAGCCATTGTCTTTATCTCACCTACGTAGTGGTGTCCTTGGGTCCCCTCGGAGTTGACCCCTTTCCTAACACAATGGAAGGTCCTGTTGTCTCTTCCACATATTACTCGCAGTCAGCGACAGAGGGCTTTCCCACGCCAGGCCTGCAGATCCCAGTCGGAAGCTTTATCTATCCTGCCCCTTGGGGGACAGCGGCTGGCTTTCCCGCATGAGACCTATTCCGTATTGAACAGGAAAGCACAAACAAGCACAATGCCCAGCATAGATAAAATGCTTTCAGTGTTCTCTGTTAGACAATGATCCCCATAGAGATGTAATCTTCAGTTTATGAAGACTTTTTTCTGAGTCCAAAATTGCAGGAATCTGTGGGGTTTTCCCCCTAACCTTGCCCTTCTGCCCTTTGTGGATTCTCCTGGAATGGTCCACAGGCATCTATATTGCTGTTCCCCAATCCCACCCGCAAGGGGCGCGCGAGATGAAACAGTTCTGTCCTGGGATGTACCACTGAGGAGTAGCAGTAAGATCACCCACTCTGAAAGGTACCATTGGGAGAGGGCGTGTGACAACAGAGAGAGGGTCCCCTTACACCGGGTCAGGCATGGACCACAGTTCCCTGCGGCGGCACTCACGGCGCCACTGGGTCCATCCCCATTCGCTCCTCTTCGTCTTCCCACTGCTTTTGAATCCGAATGGACACAGGTATTAAGCGGAAATTTTCTTCGTCTCTTTTTCAACTCCACCCCTTGGTTGGTGGGACCACTACGGAGCGAGAGACTGGCTGTCGGTTTGGGTGTGGAGTCAGGGAAGCGTTCTGGGCAGTGATTGGCCACCGCGTGATTGCAGGCAGTGTGGTCACAGAACAGGCACTGAGGGCGAGAGGCGCCTGTGTACGCGTGTGCCTGCGTTGGCGTGCGCGACTTTTCAGAGCATGCAATTTTGCTCCGCGTTTTAGTGCTTTTCCAGAAGGGGTCTAATAGGTGCCCTGGTTAGTGGCGAGGTTTGGCGCACTGGCTGGCTGTGCATGGTGATGGCGTTTCAGTCTTGTTCAGCTCTCGCTCAGTCTGTGACAGTGCACGGTCATTCACACAAATGCATGCAACTCATGTCCAGGGGGAGGTCCCTGATTTTGGTGTCTCTCCCTGGAGAATAACCTGGATCTGGCAGCTTGGGATTGTGTTTTGCTACGTGTGACAACACAGGTGCTGCTTGGGTACATTTGATCCCCTTGAGCCTTTGGGCGGGGTTGTGAGTGATGGGATATTTGATCTGAGTGGATTTTTCGAGCCATAATACAAAGCCTCTAGGATGTGTGCCTGAATACCAGGATGTGCATCTTTGGAGCTTGCTGGCCTTTCAGTCCCTGGGTGTGAGATCTCTGTGTAGGCATCTGCACCCCAGAATGTGGGATCACTGAGCTTTTGATTCTGGGTCCGAAGTTGTGATGCCTCTGTGCTGCTTTAAGGATGGGTCAGTGTAAAGGTGTAAACTATCAGCTGCTTGGGGATCTATGCACAGGTGGCAAGTTTTTCATTTGCCTGGGAACTTTATCTTAAGGTTATATGATGTTCTTGAGTTATTAAAACTTCTGTCTTTCTGTTTAGGGGGTTTTGTGTTAGGTCGGTAAGTGTCTCAGTGGTTTGGGAGTCAGTCTCCATGATGTGAAGTATCTGTGCAGTTCTCGTTTGTTTCTGTCTGGAAGACTTTGGTCTGTTTGGAGGGTCTTTGTCACAGTGTGTATGGTTATGGTCTCTGTTGTGTTTGAGGGTCTGAGACGAGTTGTGCACTCTCTGTGCAGAGATTCAGTGAGCTCTTTTTGGTGTCTCTGGGTATCTATCTGAGCTGTTTGGAGTCTTTGTGTTAGATATAAAACCTCTTATATTCTTGGCTGTGAGGTCTCTGTCCGGGAACTGAGGATTTGGAAGCTGGCAGATATGATTCTGAAGCCTGGAACCTGACATGCTGACTGTGTGTTGTTGAGTGTATCACTTGTCTCCTGAAATCTCAGTTTGTATCATAATTAATACAATGGGGCCAGTGCCCATCTTGGAGGCTACCTGTGCATGTTAGCAATGTGTGTAAGGGCCTGGCTCCAGACTGTCCTTCAGCAAATGTTTTCTGAGCGCCTGCCATAGACCTGCACACTATTGGAGTTTGTGACAGGACAAAACCAACCAAGTCTCTCATTTCATAGACTTGGCGGTCAGTAAATAATCAAGGGTGGCAGGCACTATGAAGAAAGATATTTCTAGATCAGGGGAAAGGGTGTATGTAGGTATGATGTTATAATTTTATTTGAGATAATGAGGGAAGGACTCCCTGAAAGACTGCAAGTAAGTAGAGATCTGGAGGAAGTAAGGGAGCAGGCTGTGGGGTTACCTAAGAGAAGAGCATTCCACGCAGAAGGAACAATAAATGCAACAGTCCTGGCATGGAAATCTACTTGGCGTGCTCCTGAATGTCAAGGAATCCTGTGATGTGCTGTGTTTGGCACATAGCTCTCCTTGAAAGGGGCCTGGTGCTGCTATTTCTGTTTCTCCCACAGTTTGTGGTCTTCTGCATTTCTTAGATGAAGGACTCAAGGCTCCAACATGTGCCCTGCACCTTCTCTCCTACCTATACTTGAAATTAGAGTGAAACCTTCTGGTCCATCATGAGAGACAGAGAGCTTCAGTGTACCAGCTACCGGGATGATAGCATCCACGCTGAATGTCAGCCAAGCAGCGGACATCAGTTATAATCATGGGATTATGAGGCATGGGAATCACGCCTCATAATATTGCTCCTCTTGATGGAGGGCAGGACTTAAGAAGGAGAAAGGAAATGGGGCAAAGGAGAGAGGCAGGAAGGGGAAGCTGGAGGACAATGAGAAAGAAAACGAGTGGTTTCATCACATTGCTTGGATTTGGCCCAATTCACCTTGATGAAATGATTGGATTAGGAAATGTGGAATCTGTAACCTATTTCTTTCCTGATATTGGTAAATTTTGTCTTTAGTTATCTTTTTTTTAAAATTCTTATGGGTGGAAACTTATGAATTCATATTGACCTTTTGAAAGAGCCAGCTTTGGGTTTTGTTGATTATCTATATGTTTTTTCTAATATCTGTTCCGATCTCTATTTTCCTTATTTTGCTGACAGTCTCACTACCAAAGGGGTTTAATAAAGTCCCTGAGTTTCCCAAGTGTAGTGAAATCTCACAGATTCTAGGGCACTCTTGTA
Organism: Bos taurus; assembly: GCF_002263795.3. Classification (NCBI taxonomy): domain Eukaryota; kingdom Metazoa; phylum Chordata; class Mammalia; order Artiodactyla; family Bovidae; genus Bos; species Bos taurus. The sequence goes on from NW_020191248.1 coordinate 28,731, forward strand.
GATGCACTGAGTGAGAGTCACTGAGTGTAGATCATGGAATCTGCACTTTTTAGAAGAATTCCTCAGTTCTGATTGACATGGACAACTTGTCTAGGCACTACCGGAGCAGAGGCATGGTCTTATTTTGCCTGCGGCCAGGCTCTGTTTCTATTGAGAGCATGTGACAGGGGTTTCCTGCCTTCTCTGATGCACAAACCCAAGACCTCCAGTCTAGGAGACTCACTGACATGCTGTCTGCTGTTCTGAGGAGGCTCTTGTTTGTAGACCACCATTTCTACAAAACATCCTGATGCCAGTCTTGTCAAGACTCCATTTGAAAGATTTCTGAAGAAATCAGATTTCCATTTAGTGTGCATTTCTATGATGTAAGATCAATTTTTTTATGTGGTAGCTGTTATTGTACATATTTTGCTGTAGCTGTTGGATCTTACCCTTGACTGAATAAATAAATACACCCAGAGTTTTCCACGGTGTGTCCAGACCTGTGGCTCCCTTACTGCTGGGCGACACTGAACAAGTTAGGTAGTGCCTCTGTGCCTCATTCCTCTTTTAACCACATGGAAACACTAGCTTCGAGTAAATTTAACTACTTCATGGGGCAGTGTAGACCACTGACCGTGTTAAGACATGAGAAATTGTCAGGACAGTACGTGCCATATGGCACGTTCCAAGTCAATTCTAACTGTTGTTATCACTGTTGTTAATATTATTGCTGTTCCACATTTCCCTGGAAATCGTCCCAGAGACACAATGTCAAGACCACCTTTGACACACTGCATGGACCTTGCACTATCATTTCAGGCCTTTCAGGGCCTCAAGAATGGAGTGTATGAGGTATGAGGGGGGGTTTTTGGTTTTGTTTTGTTTTTTTTTAGCACAATGAGTATCCCCCTCTTCTTATGGGGATATTGTGAAGCTTAGAGGAAATATTTGGGTTTCATCATGTGCTCGTATGAAAAAGTTTAGTGAATATTCTATGTGAAGTTAGATGTCTAATGACCTCTTCATAGGATTTGCATCATGACGGGAAAGCAAGTGGTCACTGGACAGTTATAGAACATTAGTATATAAATTTTTAAAAACATTGCCCAGGGAAATTAAAAGGCCTTTTATCAAGTCTAATTCTCAATCAAATCTGAAGATCTGAATCTGATGAAGATATGAAAATGTTAATAGTCAAACGATCATCAGTAATGCTTTATTTCTTGTGTGGTTTTCACATTTCCAGTTTTGTTGTGTTTCTTATTTCTTCCACTAATACTCATGATTGTTTAATCCAAGGGTGATGATATGGATATTTTCCAAGGTAAATCATGAGGAGATGTTCAGCTGTGTTTTGGGATGCAGAGTCTGAAGACAGGGGCACAGATCAGAGACGACACAGATCAGTTGGGATTGGGGAGGTAAAAGCATGGGGGCAGGGACAGGGGCATATGAGTAGAAGCAGAAACGGAAGTGAAGAGAGACCAGAAGAAAAGCTCACCCTTCTGGATCGTGCTTAGCTCTCCATATGTACACAATGTGCATATGTACTCCATATGTACTCAAAAGTCTTTGAGTACTCATAACAACACTGTAAGGTGAGCATTTTTAATGCTATCATCCCTTTCTGCAGTTGAGGAGTGGAGACACACAGACGTTAATGGGTGAATGAATTTGCAAAAAGTCACCTAGCTGGCAAGAGCTGAGTCAGATTGGTGCCCAGGCCAGAAAGAAACAGACAGGCGTGGTATCTGACTCCCAGTCTGGAATACAGTGCAGTGTCTAGTCTACTGTGGGTCAGAAGGCAGATCAACATGTCCATCCACATGAAACACTACGATGGATCTGCATATGGATTGAACACAGTTCCTCCTAAGTGCACAAAAGTCCATGGGGTGTCATGTCAACATGTAAAGATCACAGAGAACAGTTCCTAGTCCATATCAAGCTCTAAACATGTATTTGCCGAGACAGACATTAGTGGAGCACCCTCATCATTCTGGAAAGTAGCATAACCATAGAAATAATGTAATGATAAACAGAACAACAAATACAATATCATGAAGACATTACCTCGCCCATCTCCTAATTTTCTTAAATGCAGATTCGACCTGAAAGGCAATAGACCAGGTATTAAATTTTTTTTCTCTTAAGTGTGGCATTCTAGATAATTTCCAAATAACATTTTATTAATATTTTAATTTGTTGTATCTTCATTGTTACATAGGCAGTTTTCCTATTATAATTGAAAGATGGACTTTCTGAAAACTCGTTTTCTTCAGGTATCTTGAGGTTTCAGCATAAAAAATTGTATTGGTATCTGTGCCAGGTGAAAACCCAATTGGCACACTGAAGTCAGAAGTATGATTTTTGGTACAGTAGGTAGGGGGCTGTAGGGGAGGAGAGAGGTCCTGATGGAAGGTTAGCTAAGCCTGCAAGTGATGTGAAAACGGTCACTGACTCTAAAGGCCCAAACCAAACAACAACTCACAGGTCCCTAGGAAGACACTGGTGTTCCTTCCACATAAGTGTCTGTGTTAGGACTTTCAGACCATTGCTCTTTTGGCTCCCATGATGCATTGGGGCAGCTGGTGACACTTATAACACAGTCCTGCTTTGACTCAGGCTGTGGACGAGAGTCACAGCCTCCCCTGCAGCACCGCCCCTTTTGTGGGTGATCTGGAGCCCTTTTTGTGATGTCTGGGAGTCGACAGATTCTGATGGGAAATGAGGAAGAAAATACATAGCGCAGGGGGTACATGCACCGTCCTTGATAAAGATGCAGCTGCAGCTTGTTACAGTAACCAGTTGGGGATGAGAAGAGTTTGATTTGGTGACTCAAAGAAGAAATGTGGAAGTGAACTCAACGCAAAGGGAGAAAACATATTAAGAGAGGCTAAACAGCTACGATTCCCATTTCTGTAGCAGGCAGGGTGCTCCATTACTGTTGTGAGAAGGCTCCGTGCTCTGAGCTCTGGGAGGGAGTGATGAGTGTTCTAAGGACCCACCATCAACCCTAAGCAGGGGGCGCTGAGTCTGTAAAGACATAAGTCTCAGCCTTCAGCACTGACAGACACAGAAACTTCTTAGCCCTGTTGAAAGTGGGGCTGTGGCACGTTCAGTTCAGTTGAGTTCAGTTCAGTCCCTCAGTCATGTCCGACTCTTTGCGACCCCATGAATCGCAGCACGCCAGGCCTCCCTGTCCATCACCAACTCCCGGAGTTCACCCAGACTCACGTCCATCGAATCAGTGATGCCATTCAGCCATCTCATCCTCTGCCTTCCCCTTCTCCTCCTGCCCCCAATCCCTCCCAGCATCAGAGTCTTTTTCAATGTGTCAACTCTTCTCATGAGGTGGCCAAAGTACTGGAGTTTCAGCTTTAGCATCATTCCTTCCAAAGAACACCCAGGACTGATCTCCTTCAGAATGGACTGGTTGCATCTCCTTGCAGTCCAAGGGACTCTCAAGAGTCTTCTCCAACACCACAGTTCAAAAGCATCAATTCTTTGGCACAGGGAAACGCAAAGGTAAGGTGGTGGTGGTTGTTCGTTTTCAGTCGCTTGGTCGTGTACCACTCTTTGCACGAGACCCCATGGACTGTAGCACCCCAGGCTCCTCTGTCCTCCACTATCTGCCATAGTTTGTTCAAATTCATGTCCGACGGATTCTCAAGTGTCTTCTCCAGCACCACAAACCAAAAGCATCAATTCTTTGTCACTCAGCCTTCTTAATGGTCGAACTCACACATCTGTACATGACTACTGAAAAAGCCATAGTTTTGACTATACGGACCTTTGTCTGTAAAGTGATGTCTCTGCTTTATACTATGCTGTCTAGCTTTGACATGGGCTTCCTTGGTGGCTCAGTGGTAAGGAATTCGCCTCATGGGTGTACCTATGGCTGATTCTTGTTGATGTTTGACAGACAACAACAAAATTCTGTAGAGCAATTATCCTTCAATTAAAAAATAAAGTGACAAGAAAAAAAAAAAAAGAATCTCCCTGCAATGCATGGGATGCAGGAGTCAAGGGTTTCACCCCTGGGTTGGGAAGATGCCCTGCCATGCCCTATGGGAGGAGGGCATGGCAATCCACTAAAGTATTCTTGCCTGGAGAATCCCATGGACAGTGGCACCTGGCAGGCTACGGTCCATGGGGTCATAAAGAGTCAGACACAACGAAGCAATGAGCATGCATGCATACTAGCTTTGTCATGGTTGTTCTTCCAAGGATCAAGTGTCTTAATTTCATGGCAGCAATCACCATGCACGGTGATTTTAGAGCCTCCAAAATTAAATTTGTCCGTGTATCCACTGCGTCCCTTCTGTTTTCCGTGAAATGATAGGACTGGATGCCATAATCTTATATTTTTGAATGTTGACTTTTAAGCCAGCCTTTTCACTCTCCTCTTTCACCCTCATCAAGCGGTTCTTTAGATCCTCTTCAGTTCCTGCCATTAAACTGCTATGATCTGCATGTCTGAGCTTCTTGATATTTCTGCCAGCAACCTTGATTCCAGCTTGTGAGTCATCCAGCCCATCATTTCCCATGATGTGCTCTGCATGTAAGTTGAATAAGCAGGGTGACTCTATACAACCTTGTCTTACTCCTTTCGCAATTTTGAACCAGTCCGTTGTTCCATGTTTTATTCTAACTGTTACTTCTTAACCCTCATACAGGTTTCTCAGGAGACAGGTCAGCTTGTCTGGTAGTCCCATCTCTAAGAATTTTCCACAGTTTGTTGTGATCCACACAGTCAGAGGCCTTGAGGTAGTCTAGTCAATGAAGGAGAAGTAGATGTGTTTCTGGAATTCCCTTGCTTTCCCCATGATCTAATGAAGGTTGCAATTTAATCTCTTGTTTCTCTGCCTCTTCAAAACCAGCTTGTATATCTGGAAGTTCTCGTTCCATATACTGTTGAAGCCTAGCTTGAAGGAGTCTACTAACTGGAGGCTTCAGAAATATGGGACAATCTAAGCTTGAGAAAGTGGAGGGCATGAATGAAGCCCAATAAGAGAGACAAGAAGAGGATTCTCTACTTTCCATGATGTTAGCAAGATGGGCAAGGGCTAGACCATACTTTCCAGTTCCTGTGTAGGACAGTAGCCTTTATCTAGAAAGTCATAAACAGTTCTGGAACTGTAAGAGAGGGAGGGAGAGGGTGGTGAGTGGGAGACAGTCACCCTGAGTGGATGTGAGAGACCCCTTAGAAGGGGGTTGACAATTAAATGGAGGGGAGCTTTGGACTAGAGCAGATGTGTTGGACATGGGAAAAAGAAGATGCATTAGACATTTTCAAAGTAAAATGGACAGAACTCAGCAAGAACGTTGACTTGAGGTGAAGGAGATGGAATTGTTAACCTGGTTAAGACCAGGTTTCTTTGTCCTATCATAAGGGTACAAAGGTGTCATGGGGAATCCTGGAAGTTGGCCAGGTCTGGGAAGAATTTCAAATAAGATTTTTATATTTATGAGCTCAAGGTCTAGATCGATACAATAACCAGTATTTACATACTTAAAAGATCCTTTTTTTAAAAAGTGAGAAGTATTGAGATATAATTTATATACAATAAAAGTCAGTGCTTTAAAGCATTACCGTTTGTCAAGTTTTGACATATGCATACCATTGTGTAAATGCTACCACAAAAAATGTAGAAAACGTCCCATTGGTTTGAAAATGCTCCCTTGGGTTATTTGCATTCAGACTCCTTCCTCCACTCCTATACCCTGGCAACCACAGATATCTTTCTCTGCCTATAGTTGTGCTTTTCCAGAAATCCATTGACATGAAATCATATAATACATAGCTTTCTGTGTCTGACATCTGTCATTGGCACAGCTGAGATGCATCCTTGCTGTTACACGCATTAGTAGTTCCTTTTTAAATACCATGTAGTGTTCTTTTGTACGAGTATTCTCTTTTGTTTTTCTTTCATGTTTATACCAGTTGTTGAATACTTGGGCTGTTTCTAGTTTTGGCTATTAGGAGTACATGAGTAGAATATTTGAGTAAAGGTCCTTGTGTGTACATGTTTTCCTTTCTCTTGGGTAAAATTGGGTAAAATTAAAACTCCTAGTAAGTACGAAAATTCCTGCGATAATAGAAAAAGAAGAATGTGGTACTGGAGAAGAATGCAGAAATAGCTACAGAAGGAATGAAACGGCTAAGCCAAAGTGGAAACAACACCGAGCTGTGGATGTGTCTGGTGGTGAAAGTGAAGTCCGATGCTAAAGGAACAATACTGTATAGGAACCAGAGGTATACTCAGAGAAACTAGTTACCAGTTCAGAGATTTAAATGTGCAGTGCACCAAGCAAAAAGTGGAAACAGAGGCATCTATTTATGTACTTATTCCATGGAAGTGAGTAAAGCCATTGGGAGTATGACGGAAAACCCAGAAGCAACGAAGGAAATGCTTCATCAGAGCATGTATAAAAATAGGTATTAAAAAACGTAATATGTATTTCTGTCATGACTGTCTTTCTGAGACACATTCTCCACTAAGGGTAACCTAGGACTACCTATCACCACAGGTTGTGGATGCATAAGAAAGACTGCACTGGAAGGAAAAAAATATAGTCTTCAAGCCCCTTTCTCATCCACCAGAGACGCTGCGGTTCCAGGACTCCACCTCAATGGCGGGAAAACCGCAACCTGCACTGCTGCTGCTAAGTCACTTCAGTCGTGCCCGACTCTGTGCGACCCCATAGACGGCAGCCCACCAGGCTCCCCTGTCCCTGGGATTCTCCAGGCAAGAACACTGGAGTGGGTTGCCATTTCCTTCTCCAATGCATGAGAGTGAAAAATGAAAGTGAAGTTGCTCAGTCGTGTCCGACTCTTAGCGACCCCATGGACTGTGTAGCCCACCAGGCTCCTCCATCCATGGGATTTTCCAGGCAAGAGTACTAGAGTGGGGTGCCATTGCCTTCTCCGGCAACCTGCACTGCACACGCCCAACTCAGTGAGCATGCGCAGTGTGTGCGGGCGCATCCGTTGCTGCGCATGCGCCTTGGTGCGCATACGCCTTCCTGAGCGATCTGTGAGGAGCGTTGGGCGTGAGACGGGTCTGTTTATTCAGTCCCGGTTCTTTCTCACTACTTGAGACTCACCAGGTAGGTTCACAGGTCTGTCCTGTCTGGAATTTAAGTGTGTGTGCGTGCGAGGGTAGCCAGTGAGTTTCGCGCTGGTCGGGCAGTGCCATCTAGGGCCTTTGAGGAGGAAGGCCCTCAAGGTAGTCATCTTTCTCCTCACAAGTGTTGCGACGCCATACTTCTTGCCTTGGTGGGCGGAGAGGAAGGGCAGTGGGCAGAGGAGGGCAGGCGGTAGGATGATGGTGGGGGGAGACTTGGGGGTGCTATTTGAGATATTTGGTTCAATGGGGCCCTGGAACTGACGACAGAGCACAGAATCTGGGGCCGGCAGTGGGACCTGGGCAGGGGGCAGGGTGGGTGATTAAGGAAAGGCCTAGAAACCGGACCGCAGTGGGGTTGTGACTGTATTGCGGGTTTTGTGGTAAGGTGCCAAGAGAGAAGTGGACCGGTTGCTCTGTATGCAGCCTCATCTCAGCCCCAGACACTGAGAAAATCGCCATAGTCAGGCTGTAAAGACTGAGCCTTTCTTCGTGTTCCAACTGAATTCCAAGGGAGTTGGGGAAAATAGGTCTGGTGAATAGGAGTGTGACATGAGCAGTAGTCCTGAGCTTTTAAATTCCTAGCAGTATTTCACTAAAGATCTTCATGATGGAGAATTCTGTTGTGAAATCAAATGTCCTACCGAAAATTCAGCCTTCTTCTGTACCTTAAGGTGATTTCTCTGCTGGCTTTGCAAAGACACAAATGGCTTTGCAAGCGACTGTATTTGGTGTAATTGAAATGCATGTACACTCATACTTAACCAGAGTTTTCTTTTGAAAGTATTCTCACATTAAAAAAAATAAGTCAACATATGGTCATAAAGTGATCAAATATAGCTGTACTCTTAAATACATTTTCTAAATCACCATATTCTGCTTTCAGGGAGAAATATGAGTGGGCAAGTGGCATCAAAATTGGGACCTACAAATCAAGATTGCGCCCAGGTGGATGAACCTGTGGTTGTGAGTACCTTGCCATTTGATGTTTTCTACTAGCACAAGTTTATTTTTGAGAAAATGATGTTAAGTAGTACAGATGCAGTGATAAAGGTCTTCCATGCTGATAAAGGGTGAGAATTTGTCTTAGGAAGGAACATTGATCCAGATATAGTCTGGCATTGCCTGGATGAGTATACTGTTAAATTCCCTGGAAATGTGCCCAGTGACTCCCTCCTCCTGCTTATTAACAACAGACTGCATGCTTCCATCCCAACATAGATTTAAATAACTTCCAAAGTCTTTCTGGGTAACTCTTATGGGAGCTAATTCATCTCTGTGTGAAGAGTAACATTATTAAAAGTAAGTACATAGAATTGTGTTGGGAAAATGTTGTTAGGTTTACTTATGCTCAGATATATCTATGTATTATGTATATTTATGCTATTAGATGTATTAACAACAAAAAGGTTTTATTTGCATGCACACTCTACTTGGACCAGCAGCCCAGTGTTGAGCAACCTCAACAAGAGGAACCGCCAGCTGAGATTCAGGATATCACACCTAGAAAGGAGGAAGTACATGGAGAGGATCCAGTGAATCGTGATGAAGAAGAGGAGAAGGATCCCTTTGAAGGTAAAGTGTATCTATGAGTCATGCCTTTAGACATAATCAGTAAGAAGAGGAAAGGAAACAGTAGAAAAGGACTTCAGACAGTTCCTAAAAAACTGAGGAGAGTATAGTTTGCAGGTCAGTGTGGTCGCTCAAATTTTCCCTTATTTTCAAGACAAAGAGAAGGGGGCAACTAAGGTGTCTGAGGACAACCCTGGAAAAGGAAAATGGTAATAACATTCGGAAAATTCTGCTTTCCTTTTTCTCCAGCAAAACATTCCCGGAAGAATGCTCCTGAGGTTCTTATTCATCACATTTTTAGCATACTAACCTAAGGCTTTTAATTCATAACACCGAGGGAATGAATATCATCATTCCCTTGTCTATATTGTATGCTTTACAGCTGATTTGATGCATTTTTTTTAAAGATTCTGGCCTGGAAGCTGATCTCCAGCAATTGGCTCTGGCAAAGACTGGGGGTGAAGGTGGAGATGGTCCTGATGTCAGGGAGGAGTTTGCATCAAATACAGAGCCTGGTGAAATGCCAGAAGCAGGTATGTCATCCATTCAGAAAGTAATTTATGTGGTTTCTGTTTTTCAGAATATTATATCTTTACTAATATAGAGGGAACATTACTATTATTTTAATAATAGAGTTCACATATTCTTTGAAAGATAGTTCAGACCCCAGATGCCTGAGTGCCTGACTTATAGACTTCAAATAAAGAAACGGACAGGATCAAAGCCATATCAAAATGAAACAAGGAAACCATTTTCTTCTCTTGAGTATAAGTACTTTAAGCAACAGCTAATAATTTCAGGTTCTTTATAATTTCTGCTTGTAGCAAATATGGAATGCATTTGTAATAAATATCAGTTTATTTGAAATATGCTTAGGCATCCAAGTAGGTTCTAGTACCAGCTTTAGCATAATGTGTGTGATTCTATGAAATCCTTAACTTCTAAACTCAACTTTACTCATGTAAGTTGTGAATTCAGAACAGATACACGCAGGTGCTGATTTTTCAATGCTAATTTTTGCATTCTCTGATTCTCTTTGATGGAATGCATACAAGAATACTCTGTTTTGTATGATGTATTTATCATAAAATATCATCTTGAGTCAAATTATAACAGGGGGATTGAGATTTCATTTTCTGACGGGGGACACATGTACACCTGTGGCTGATTCATGTCAATGTATGGCAAAACCCACCAGAATATTGTAATTAGTCTCCAATTTAAAATCAATTAATTAATTTTTTAAAAAAGAAAATGAGCCAACAATTCTGCTTGATGTAGTTAAATTCTCTCAAATTCTGAATTTCTCTAGCTTTTAAAAAAAACAGTTGCATTTTAAATCCTTTCCCCAGGGAATCATGAAATGACTGAATAATAAAATGGCCAAAGACAGTCCAGTTTCCTATTTTCTGTGGCTGATCAAGTTGAGAGTGCATTTTAGTCAGTGATATTCAAGGGCAGGTGTGAGTAAGATACGTATGCTAAGCACACTAACTGCCCCCAGGTTTGGTCTTTTCTTGGGGAAAGGAGGTTGGCTTATTTCCAATTGGAGGATCATTACTTTATAATACTATGATGGTTTTGCCATACACACCTCTCTCGCTCTTAAAGAACTAATAAAAATCTGAGCCTCATGATATAACGTCTCTAACCATATCAAGTATGTTATTTTTCTTCTTTGATAACATAAGTTTAAAAAGTTTTGAAGGCCAAAGATTATAACTCTAGTCTTCCCGCATAATCAACTTAGTATCTTCACATATGTGTTTTCCAAATGCTGACAATGAATTGCATGGTTCTGATTTTAAAGGAAGAACTTCATAGTTAGGGAAGAATTTACTGTGTATTAGCCTTCTAAATATTTTAACTTTACATTTTTTTCCCAATCCATTAGAAAAATTAGATGAAAATTACAACTTTTAGACTACTTTCAAGTAACTACAGAACATGATTAAAATGTTCTCATAGAAAAATCTTAGTCTAAATATGTGTGTATTTAAAAAGAAAATACATAAATTACAA
>NW_020191249.1:0-33126 GCF_002263795.3 Bos taurus
AGATGAAGCCCTTTCCCGCTACTGCGTCTCAGGAGAAGTCCATGTTAGGAATTGGAGGTCCAAACGGAACACGGCACCCTTGATGGACTCACAAAGTTCCCCGATATCCCCAGTCTCCCTGGAGAGGAACCCCGAGGTTTTCCGGCACCACTTCCTCTGAGACCCTTCTACCCCTCCTGATCTCGACAGGAGGGTCCCAACTCCCCTGCTTTGTCTGGAAGGGGTTCCCGACCTTCCGGTCGCACCTCAGGATAGGGCCGGTGTCACGACGACATTCCAGACGTGGTCTCGTGGTGCTTCACATTGCGAAGCACCCCGATTTCCCGGTCCCTCTTGATAAGAACCCGATGCCCGGACACCTCTCCGAACTCCACCCTGTGAATGAAGTCAACACGAAGGGGCAGTGACTCGCCCGTGCAGCGTCCGGAAAAAACCCCAGGGTCCAAACACAGCTCGACACGTGGCCCTCTCTCCCCGGGGACACCTCGAGAGGCAAGCGAGTTCCATTGCCTCAACACCAAGACGAAGGCCCTGACTCTCCTGTCCCAGTCGCAGGACCTACTGCGGATCGGAGTCTGAAATCAGAGGAAACCCTGAAGGTTCCTGCCTCAATGGAGATGAAGGCCCTCTTCAATGCACCAAACCCCAGTGTGGTCACCGAGAGGCCCCTCCCACCTCCAGTTTCCTCTGACTTCATCAGAGCTCACATGACAGAAGCCCCTTGAGGTCACCTGCACAAGTCGAGGAAACCCAGGGTTTCCTACTCAACCCGAGAAAGACCTCGAGAGACCTATCTTCAACAGGTCTCGAGGCCCAGATTCCCCTAACCATGACTCTGAGAGCAATCCACCGCGCTCCCCCTCGCCCACTCGGCATGGAGAAACGACTTGCCTGGCACCCCTCGAGGGGCTCACTGACCTCGCCGTCGTACCTCGTGAGAAACCGCACCCTGGGGCCGCCGCTCGAGAACCACCCCGAGACTCCCCGTCATCGCGGAGATGAGGGCCTTCGTCTCCTGCATGGCCTAGAGGCCAATCTCGCGACCTCTCTCCAAACGCTCAGGAGCTTGACTCCCTTTAGTCCGCCCAGTGAGCTCCAAGAGATACCCGTCGCGACTCGAGAGCAGAGCGGGGTTCTTTGCTTCCCCTCGAGATGAATGCCTGTCTCCCCGGGTGCGTCTGGAATGCAACCCCCGAGATCCCGGTCGCCCCTGGAGAGGAGCCTTGGCTTCTGGACACAAGCCTAGATGAGGTCTATTGGCCCTGCAGTCACTCGAGAGCAATCCCCAGCTTTTCCTTCGCAACTCGGATGGAAGATTGGACTTCCCTGGGCCACACAAGAGGCATCCTGAATTCCCCGTCGTAACTCGAGAATCCCGCCGCAACTCGAGAAAAACCACGTGGTTCCCCCGTCATCGCAAGATGAAGCCCTTTCCCGCTACAGCGTCTCAGGAGAAGTCCACGTTAGGAATTGGAGGTCGAAACGGTACTTGGCACCCTTGATACGACCCCACAAGTTCCCCGCATCCCGGTCTCCCTGGAGAGGAACACCGAGGTTTTGCGGCATCAATTCCTCTGAGACCCTTCTACCCTCCTGATCTGGACAGGAGGGTCAACTCCCCTGCTTTGTCTGGAAGGGGTTCCCGACCTTCCGGTCGCACCTCAGGATAGGCCGGTGTCACGACGACATTCCAGACGTGGTCCTCGTGGTGCTTCCACATTGCGAAGCACCCCGATTTCCCGGTCCTCTTGATAAGAACCCGATGCCCGGACACCTCTCCGAACTCCACCCTGTGAATGAAGTCAACACGAAGGGGCAGTGACTCGTCCGTGCATCGTCCGGAAAAACCCCAGGTTCCAAATACAGCTCGACACGTGGCCTCTCTCCCCGGGGACACTTCGAGAGGCAAGCGGAGTTCCATGCCTCAACCCAAGACGAGGCCTGACTCTCCTGTCCCCAGTCTGCAGGGACCCTGCGATCGGAGTCTGAAATCAGAGGAACCCTGAGGTTCCTGCCTCAACTGGAGATGAGGCCCTCTTCCAATGCACCAAACCCGTGGAGTCCCGAGAGGCCCCTCCCACCTCCAGTTTCCCTGACTTATCAGAGCCACCATGAGAAGCCCCCTGAGGTCACCTGCACAAGTCGAGGGAACCCAGGGTTTCCTACCTCAACCCGAGAAAGACCTCGAGAGACCTTCTTCAACACGTCTCGAGGCCAGATTCCCCTACCATGACTCGAGAGCAATGACGCGCTCCCCCTTGCCATTCGCATGGAGACGCGACTTGCCTGGCACCCTTCGAGGGGCTCACTGACCTCGCCGTCGTACCTCGTGAGAAACCGCACCCTGGGGCCGCCGCTCGAGAACACCCCCAGACTCCCCCGTCATCGCGAGATGAGGGCCTTAGTCTCCTGCATGGCCTAGAGGCCAATCTCGCGACCTCTCTCCAAACGCCTCAGGAGGCTTGAATCCCTTTAGTCCACCCAGTGAGCTCCAAGAGATACCCGTCGCGACTCGAGAGCAGAGCGGGGTTTTGCTTCCACTCGAGATGAATGCCTGTCTCCCCGGGTGCGTCTGGAATGCAACCCGGAGATCCCTGTCGCCCTGGAGAGGAACAGTGGCTTCTGGACACAAGCCTAGATGAGGTCTATTGGCCCTGCAGTCACTCGAGAGCAATCCCTCAGCTTTCCTTTAGGGACTCGAACGGAAGATTGGACTTCCCTGGGCCAACACAAGAGGCATCCTGAATTCCCCCGTCGTAACTCGAGAATCCCGCCGCAAGTCATAAAAAACCACGTGGTTCCCCCGTCATCGCAAGATGAAGCCCTTTCCCGCTACTGCGTCTCAGGAGAAGTCCCATGTTAGGAATTGGAGGTCCAAACGGTACACGGCACCCTTGATGGACTCACAAAGTTCCCCGATATCCCAGTCTCCCTGGAGAGGAACCCCGAGGTTTCCGGCACCACTTCCTCTGAGCCCTTCTACCCTCCTGATCTCGACAGGAGGGTCGACTCCCCTGCTTTGTCTGGAAGGGGTTCCCGACCTTCCGGTCGCACCTCAGGATGAGGCCGGTGTCACGACGACATTCCAGACGTGGTCTCGTGGGTGCTTCCACATTGCGAAGCACCCCGATTTCCCGGTCCCCTCTTGATAAAACCCGATGCCCGGACACCTCTCCGAACTCCACCCTGTGAATGAAGTCAACACGAAGGGGCAGTGACTCGCCCGTGCATCGTCCGGAAAAACCCCCAGGTTCCAAACACAGCTCGACACGTGGCCTCTCTCCCCGGGGACACCTCGAGAGGCAAGCGGAGTTCCATGCCTCAACCCAAGACGAGGCCTGACTCTCCTGTCCCCAGTCTGCAGGGACCCTGCGATCGGAGTCTGAAATCAGAGGAACCCTGAGGTTCCTGCCTCAACTGGAGATGAGGCCCTCTTCCAATGCACCAAACCCCGTGGAGTCCCGAGAGGCCCCTCCCACCTCCAGTTTCCCTGACTTCTCAGAGCCACCATGAGAAGCCCCCTGAGGTCACCTGCACAAGTCGAGGGAACCCAGGGTTTCCTACCTCAACCCGAGAAAGACCTCGAGAGACCTTCTTCAACACGTCTCGAGGCCAGATTCCCCTACCATGACTCGAGAGCAATGACGCGCTCCCCCTCGCCACTCGCATGGAGAACCCGACTTCCCTGGCACCCCTCGAGGGGCTCACTGACCTCGCCGTCGTACCTCGTGAGAAACCGCACCCTGGGGCCGCCGCTCGAGAACCACCCCGAGACTCCCCCGTCATCGCGGAGATGAGGGCCTTCGTCTCCTGCATGGCCTAGAGGCCAATCTCGCGACCTCTCTCCAAACGCCTCAGGAGGCTTGACTCCCTTTAGTCCGCCCAGTGAGCTCCAAGAGATACCCGTCGCGACTCGAGAGCAGAGCGGGGTTCTTTGCTTCCCCTCGAGATGAATGCCTGTCTCCCCGGGTGCGTCTGGAATGCAACCCCGAGATCCCGGTCGCCCCTGGAGAGGAACCTTGGCTTCTGGACACAAGCCTAGATGAGGTCTATTGGCCCTGCAGTCACTCGAGAGCAATCCCCAGCTTTCCTTCGCAACTCGAATGGAAGATTGGACTTCCCTGGGCCAACACAAGAGGCATCCTGAATTCCCCGTCGTAACTCGAGAATCCCGCCGCAACTCGAGAAAAACCACGTGGTTCCCCCATCATCGCAAGATGAAGCCCTTTCCCGCTACAGCGTCTCAGGAGAAGACGCACGTTTGGAATTGGAGGTCGAAACGGTACTTGGCACCCTTGATACGACCCACAAAGTTCCCCGACATCCCGGTCTCCCTCGAGAGGAACACCGAGGTTTTGCGGCACCACTTCCTCTGAGCCCCTTCTACCCTCCTGAATTGGACAGGAGGGTCGACTCCCCTGCTTTGTCTGGAAGGGGTTCCCGACCTTCTGGTCGTACCTCAGGATGAGGCAGGTCTCACGACGACATTCCAGACGTGGCCTCGTGGCTGCTTCCACATGGAAAAGGACCCCGATTTCCCGGTCCCCTCTTGATAAGAATCCGATGCCCGGACACCTCTCCGAACTCCACCCTGTGAATGAAGTCAACACGAAGGGGCAGTGACTCGCCCGTGCATCGTCCGGAAAAACCCACAGGTTCCAAATACAGCGCAACAAGTGGCCTCTCTCCCCGGGGAACCTCGTGAGGCAAGCGGAGTTCCATGACTCAACCCAAGACCAGGCATGACTCTCCTGTCCCCAGTCTGCAGGGACCCTGCGATCGGAGTCTGAAATCAGAGGAACCCTGAGGTTCCTGCCTCAACTGGAGATGAGGCCCTCTTCCAATGCACCAAACGCATTGGATTCCCGAGAGACCCCTCCCACCTCAAGTTTCCCTAACTTATAGAGTCACCATGACCAGCCCCCTGAGGTCACCTGCACAAGTCGAGGGAACCCAGGGTTTCCTGCCTCAACCCAAGAAAGACCTCGAGAGACCTTCTTCAACACGTCTCGAGGCCAGATTCCCCTACCATGACTCGAGAGCAATGACGCGCTCCCCCTCGCAACTCACATGGAGACCCGACTTCCTTGGCGCCCCTCGAGAGGCTCAGTGACCTCGCCTTCGTTCCTCGTTAGAAAGCGCACACTGGGGCCGCCGCTGGAGAACAACCCCGAGACTCCCCCGTCGTCGCGAAATGAGGGCCTTCGTCTCCTGCATGGCTTAGAGACCAATCTCGTTACCTCTCTCCAAACGACTCAGGAGGCTTGACTCTTTCAGTCCACCCAGTGAGCTCCAAGACATACCCGTCGCGACTCGAGAGCAGAGCGGGGAGATTTGCTTCCACTCGAGATGAATGCCTCTCTCCCCGGGTTCGTCTGGAATGCAACCCGGAGATCCCTGTCGCCCTTGGGAGGAACAGTGGCTTCTGGACACAAGCCTAGATGAGGTCTATTGGCCCTGCAGTCACTCGAGAGCAATCCTCAGCTTTCTTTAGGGACTCAAACGGAAGATTGGACTTCCCTGGGTCAACACAAGAGGCATCCTGAATTCCCCCGTCGTAACTCGAGAATCCCGCCGCAAGTCATAAAAAACCACGTGGTTCCCCCGTCATCGCAAGATGAAGCCCTTTCCCGCTACTGCGTCTCAGGAGAAGTCCCATGTTAGGAATTGGAGGTCCAAACGGAACACGGCACCCTTGATGGGACTCACAAAGTTCCCCGATATCCCAGTCTCCCTGGAGAGGAACCCCGAGGTTTTCCGGCACCACTTCCTCTGAGCCCCTTCTACCCTCCTGATCTCGACAGGAGGGTCGACTCCCCTGCTTTGTCTGGAAGGGGTTCCCGACCTTCCGGTCGCACCTCAGGATGAGGCCGGTGTCACGACGACATTCCAGACGTGGTCTCGTGGGTGCTTCCACATTGCGAAGCACCCCGATTTCCCGGTCCCCTCTTGATAAAACCCGATGCCCGGACACCTCTCCGAACTCCACCCTGTGAATGAAGTCAACACGAAGGGGCAGTGACTCGCCCGTGCATCGTCCGGAAAAACCCCCAGGTTCCAAACACAGCTCGACACGTGGCCTCTCTCCCCGGGGACACCTCGAGAGGCAAGCGGAGTTCCATGCCTCAACCCAAGACGAGGCCTGACTCTCCTGTCCCCAGTCTGCAGGGACCCTGCGATCGGAGTCTGAAATCAGAGGAACCCTGAGGTTCCTGCCTCAACTGGAGATGAGGCCCTCTTCCAATGCACCAAACCCCGTGGTGTCCCGAGAGGCCCCTCCCACCTCCAGTTTCCCTGACTTCTCAGAGCCACCATGAGAAGCCCCCTGAGGTCACCTGCACAAGTCGAGGGAACCCAGGGTTTCCTACCTCAACCCGAGAAAGACCTCGAGAGACCTTCTTCAACACGTCTCGAGGCCAGATTCCCCTACCATGACTCGAGAGCAATGACGCGCTCCCCCTCGCCACTCGCATGGAGAAACGACTTGCCTGGCACCCCTCGAGGGGCTCACTGACCTCGCCGTCGTACCTCGTGAGAAACCGCACCCTGGGGCCGCCGCTCGAGAACCACCCCGAGACTCCCCCGTCATCGCGGAGATGAGGGCCTTCGTCTCCTGCATGGCCTAGAGGCCAATCTCGCGACCTCTCTCCAAACGGCTCAGGAGGCTTGACTCCCTTTAGTCCGCCCAGTGAGCTCCAAGAGATACCCGTCGCGACTCGAGAGCAGAGCGGGGTTCTTTGCTTCCCCTCGAGATGAATGCCTGTCTCCCCGGGTGCGTCTGGAATGCAACCCCGAGATCCCGGTCGCCCCTGGAGAGGAACCTTGGCTTCTGGACACAAGCCTAGATGAGGTCTATTGGCCCTGCAGTCACTCGAGAGCAATCCCCAGCTTTCCTTCGCAACTCGAATGGAAGATTGGACTTCCCTGGGCCAACACAAGAGGCATCCTGAATTCCCCGTCGTAACTCGAGAATCCCGCCGCAACTCGAGAAAAACCACGTGGTTCCCCCGTCATCGCAAGATGAAGCCCTTTCCCGCTACAGCGTCTCAGGAGAAGTCCCACGTTAGGAATTGGAGGTCGAAACGGTACTTGGCACCCTTGATGCGCCCCACAAAGTTCCCCGGCATCCCGGTCTCCCTGGAGAGGAACACCGAGGTTTTCCGGCATCAATTCCTCTGAGACCCTTCTACCCTCCTGATCTCGACAGGAGGGTCAACTCCCCTGCTTTGTCTGGAAGGGGTTCCCGACCTTCCGGTCGCACCTCAGGATAAGGCCGGTGTCACGACGACATTCCAGACGTGGTCTCGTGGGTGCTTCCACATTGCGAAGCACCCCGATTTCCCGGTCCCCTCTTGATAAGAACCCGATGCCCGGACACCTCTCCGAACTCCACCCTGTGAATGAAGTCAACACGAAGGGGCAGTGACTCGCCCGTGCATCGTCCGGAAAAAACCCCAGGTTCCAAACACAGCTCGACACGTGGCCTCTCTCCCCGGGGACACTTCGAGAGGCAAGCGGAGTTCCATGCCTCAACCCAAGACGAGGCCTGACTCTCCTGTCCCCAGTCTGCAGGGACCCTGCGATCGGAGTCTGAAATCAGAGGAACCCTGAGGTTCCTGCCTCAACTGGAGATGAGGCCCTCTTCCAATGCACCAAACCCAGTGGAGTCCCGAGAGGCCCCTCCCACCTCCAGTTTCCCTGACTTCTCAGAGCCACCATGAGAAGCCCCCTGAGGTCACCTGCACAAGTCGAGGGAACCCAGGGTTTCCTACCTCAACCCGAGAAAGACCTCGAGAGACCTTCTTCAACACGTCTCGAGGCCAGATTCCCCTACCATGACTCGAGAGCAATGACGCGCTCCCCCTCGCCACTCGCATGGAGACGCGACTTGCCTGGCACCCCTCGAGGGGCTCACTGACCTCGCCGTCGTACCTCGTGAGAAACCGCACCCTGGGGCCGCCGCTCGAGAACCACCCCGAGACTCCCCCGTCATCGCGAGATGAGGGCCTTAGTCTCCTGCATGGCCTAGAGGCCAATCTCGCGACCTCTCTCCAAACGCCTCAGGAGGCTTGAATCCCTTTAGTCCACCCAGTGAGCTCCAAGAGATACCCGTCGCGACTCGAGAGCAGAGCGGGGTTCTTTGCTTCCCCTCGAGATGAATGCCTGTCTCCCCGGGTGCGTCTGGAATGCAACCCCGAGATCCCGATCGCCCCTGGAGAGGAACCTTGGCTTCTGGACACAAGCCTAGATGAGGTCTATTGGCCCTGCAGTCACTCGAGAGCAATCCCCAGCTTTCCTTCGCAACTCGAATGGAAGATTGGACTTCCCTGGGCCAACACAAGAGGCATCCTGAATTCCCCGTCGTGACTCGAGAATCCCGCCGCAACTCGAGAAAAACCACGTGGTTCCCCCGTCATCGCAAGATGAAGCCCTTTCCCGCTACAGCGTCTCAGGAGAAGTCCCACGTTAGTAATTGGAGGTCGAAACGGTACTTGGCACCCTTGATGTGCCCCACAAAGTTCCCCGGCATCCCGGTCTCCCTGGAGAGGAACACCGAGGTTTTCGGGCATCAGTTCCTCTGAGACCCTTCTACCCTCCTGATCTCGACAGGAGGGTAAACTCCCCTGCTTTGTCTGGAAGGGGTTCCCAACATTCCGGTCGCACCTCAGGATGAGGCCGGTGTCACGACGACATTCCAGACGTGGTCTCGTGGGTTCTTCCACATTGCGAAGCACCCCGATTTCCCGGTCCCCTCTTGATAAGAACCCGATGCCCGGACACCTCTCCGAACTCCACCCTGTGAATGAAGTCAACACGAAGGGGAAGTGACTCCCCCGTGCATCGTCCAGAAAAACCCCCAGGTTCCAAACACAGCTCGACTAGTGGCCTCTCTCCCCGGGGACACCTCGAGAGGCAAGCGGAGTTCCATGCCTCAACCCAAGACGAGGCCTGACTCTCCAGTCCCCAGTCTGCAGGGACCCTGCGATCGGAGTCTGAAATCAGAGGAACCCTGAGGTTCCTGCCTCAACTGGAGATGAGGCCCTCTTCCAATGCACCAAACCCCGTGGAGTCCCGAGAGGCCCCTCCCACCTCCAGTTTCCCTGACTTCTCAGAGCCACCACGAGAAGCCCCCTGAGGTCACCTGCACAAGTCCAGGGAAGCCAGGGTTTCCTGCCTCAACCCGAGAAAGACCTCGAGAGACCTTCTTCTACACGTCTCGAGGCCAGATTCCCCTACCATATCTCGAGAGCAATGACGCGCTCCCCCTCGCCACTCGCATGGAGACCCGACTTCCCTGGCGCCCCACGAGAGGCTCACTGACCTCGCCGTCGTACCTCGTGAGAAACAGCACACTGGGTTCGCAGCTCGAGAACAACCCCGAGACTCCCTCGTTATCGCCAAATGAGGGCCTTCGCTTCCTGCATGGCCTAGTGACCAATCTCGCGACCTCTCTCCAAACGCCTCAGGAGGCTGGACTCCCTTTAGTCCACACAGTGAGCTCCAAGAGATACCCGTCGCGACTCGAGAGCAGAGCACGGTTCTTTGCTTCCACTCGAGATGAATGCCTGTCTCCCCGGGTGCGTCTGGAATGCAATCCCGAGGTCCCTGTCGCCCCTGGAGAGGAACATTGGCTTCTGGACACAAGCCTAGATGAGGACTATTGGCCCTGCAGTCGCTCGAGAGCAATCCCCAGCTTTCCTTCGCAACTCGAATGGAAGATTGGACTTCCCTGGGCCAACACAAGAGGCATTCTGAATTCCCCGTCGTAACTCGATAATCCCGCCGCAACTCGAGAAAAACTACGTGGTTCCCCCATCATCGCAAGATGAAGCCCTTTCCCACTACAGCGTCTCAGGAGAAGACGCACGTTTGGAATTGGAGGTCGAAACGGTACTTGGCACCCTTGATACGACCCACAAAGTTCCCCGACATCCCGGTCTCCCTCGAGAGGAACACCGAGGTTTTGCGGCACCACTTCCTCTGAGCCCCTTCTACCCTCCTGAATTGGACAGGAGGGTCGACTCCCCTGCTTTGTCTGGAAGGGGTTCCCGACCTTCTGGTCGTACCTCAGGATGAGGCAGGTCTCACGACGACATTCCAGACGTGGCCTCGTGGCTGCTTCCACATGGAAAAGGACCCCGATTTCCCGGTCCCCTCTTGATAAGAATCCGATGCCCGGACACCTCTCCGAACTCCACCCTGTGAATGAAGTCAACACGAAGGGGCAGTGACTCGCCCGTGCATCGTCCGGAAAAACCCACAGGTTCCAAATACAGCGCAACAAGTGGCCTCTCTCCCCGGGGAACCTCGTGAGGCAAGCGGAGTTCCATGACTCAACCCAAGACCAGGCATGACTCTCCTGTCCCCAGTCTGCAGGGACCCTGCGATCGGAGTCTGAAATCAGAGGAACCCTGAGGTTCCTGCCTCAACTGGAGATGAGGCCCTCTTCCAATGCACCAAACGCATTGGATTCCCGAGAGACCCCTCCCACCTCAAGTTTCCCTAACTTATAGAGTCACCATGACCAGCCCCCTGAGGTCACCTGCACAAGTCGAGGGAACCCAGGGTTTCCTGCCTCAACCCAAGAAAGACCTCGAGAGACCTTCTTCAACACGTCTCGAGGCCAGATTCCCCTACCATGACTCGAGAGCAATGACGCGCTCCCCCTCGCAACTCACATGGAGACCCGACTTCCTTGGCGCCCCTCGAGAGGCTCAGTGACCTCGCCTTCGTTCCTCGTTAGAAAGCGCACACTGGGGCCGCCGCTGGAGAACAACCCCGAGACTCCCCCGTCGTCGCGAAATGAGGGCCTTCGTCTCCTGCATGGCTTAGAGACCAATCTCGTTACCTCTCTCCAAACGACTCAGGAGGCTTGACTCTTTCAGTCCACCCAGTGAGCTCCAAGACATACCCGTCGCGACTCGAGAGCAGAGCGGGGAGATTTGCTTCCACTCGAGATGAATGCCTCTCTCCCCGGGTTCGTCTGGAATGCAACCCGGAGATCCCTGTCGCCCTTGGGAGGAACAGTGGCTTCTGGACACAAGCCTAGATGAGGTCTATTGGCCCTGCAGTCACTCGAGAGCAATCCTCAGCTTTCTTTAGGGACTCAAACGGAAGATTGGACTTCCCTGGGTCAACACAAGAGGCATCCTGAATTCCCCCGTCGTAACTCGAGAATCCCGCCGCAAGTCATAAAAAACCACGTGGTTCCCCCGTCATCGCAAGATGAAGCCCTTTCCCGCTACTGCGTCTCAGGAGAAGTCCCATGTTAGGAATTGGAGGTCCAAACGGAACACGGCACCCTTGATGGGACTCACAAAGTTCCCCGATATCCCAGTCTCCCTGGAGAGGAACCCCGAGGTTTTCCGGCACCACTTCCTCTGAGCCCCTTCTACCCTCCTGATCTCGACAGGAGGGTCGACTCCCCTGCTTTGTCTGGAAGGGGTTCCCGACCTTCCGGTCGCACCTCAGGATGAGGCCGGTGTCACGACGACATTCCAGACGTGGTCTCGTGGGTGCTTCCACATTGCGAAGCACCCCGATTTCCCGGTCCCCTCTTGATAAAACCCGATGCCCGGACACCTCTCCGAACTCCACCCTGTGAATGAAGTCAACACGAAGGGGCAGTGACTCGCCCGTGCATCGTCCGGAAAAACCCCCAGGTTCCAAACACAGCTCGACACGTGGCCTCTCTCCCCGGGGACACCTCGAGAGGCAAGCGGAGTTCCATGCCTCAACCCAAGACGAGGCCTGACTCTCCTGTCCCCAGTCTGCAGGGACCCTGCGATCGGAGTCTGAAATCAGAGGAACCCTGAGGTTCCTGCCTCAAATGGAGATGAGGCCCTCTTCCAATGCACCAAACCCCGTGGTGTCCCGAGAGGCCCCTCCCACCTCCAGTTTCCCTGACTTTTCAGAGCCACCATGAGAAGCCCCCTGAGGTCACCTGCACAAGTCGAGGGAACCCAGGGTTTCCTGCCTCAACCCGAGAAAGACCTCGAGAGACCTTCTTCAACACGTCTCGAGGCCAGATTCCCCTACCATGACTCGAGAGCAATGACGCGCTCCCCCTCGCCACTCGCATGGAGAACCGACTTGCCTGGCGCCCCTCGAGAGGCTCACTGACCTCGCCGTCGTACCTCGTGAGAAACCGCCCCCTGTGGCCGCCGCTCGAGAACCACCCGGGACTCCCCCGTCATCGCGAGATGAGGGCCTTCGTCTCCTGCATGGCCTAGAGGCCAATCTCGCGACCTCTCTCCAAACGCCTCAGGAGGCTTGACTCCCTTTAGTCCACCCAGTGAGCTCCAAGAGATACCCGTCGCGACTCGAGAGAAGAGCGGGGTTCTTTGCTTCCCCTCGAGATGAATGCCTGTCTCCCCGGGTGCGTCTGGAATGCAACCCCGAGATCCCGGTCGCCCCTGGAGAGGAACACTGGCTTCTGGACACAAGCCTAGATGAGGTCTATTGGCCCTGCAGTCACTCGAGAGCAATCCCCAGCTTTCCTTCGCACCTCGAATGGAAGATTGGACTTCCCTGGGCCAACACAAGAGGCATCCTGAATTTCCCCGTCGTAACTCGAGAATCCCGCCGCAACTCGAGAAAACCCACGTGGTTCCCCCGTCATCGCAAGATGAAGCCCTTTCCCGCTACAGCGTCTCAGGAGAAGTCCCACGTTAGGAATTGGAGGTTGAAACGGTATTTGGCACCCTTGATGCGCCCCACAAAGGTCCCAGGGATCCCGGTCTCCCTGGAGAGGAACACCAAGGTTTTCCGGCACCACTTTCTCTGAGCCCCTTCTAGCCTCCTGATCTCGACAGGAGGGTCGACTCCCCTGCTTTGTCTGGAAGGGGTTCCCGACCTTCCGGTCGCACCTCAGAATGAGGCCGGTCTCACGACGACATTCCAGACGTGGCCTCGTGGGTGCTTCCACAATGCGAAGCACCCCGATTTCCCGGTCCCCTCTTGATAAGAACCCGATGCCCGGACACCTCTCCGAACTCCACCCTGTGAATGAAGTCAACACGAAGGGGCAGTGACTCGCCCGTGCAGCGTCCGGAAAAAACCCCAGGTTCCAAACACAGCTCGACACGTGGCCTCTCTCCCCGGGGACACCTCGAGAGGCAAGCGGAGTTCCATGCCTCAACCCAAGACGAGGCCTGACTCTCCTGTCCCCAGTCTGCAGGGACCCTGCGATCGGAGTCTGAAATCAGAGGAACCCTGAGGTTCCTGCCTCAACTGGAGATGAGGCCCTCTTCCAATGCACCAAACCCAGTGGAGTCCCGAGAGGCCCCTCCCACCTCCAGTTTCCCTGACTTCTCAGAGCCACCATGAGAAGCCCCCTGAGGTCACCTGCACAAGTCCAGGGAAGCCAGAGTTTCCGGCCTCAACCCGAGAAAGACCTCGAGAGACCTTCTTCAACACGTCTCGAGGCCAGATTCCCCTACCATGACTCGAGAGCAATGCCGCGCTCCCCCTCGCCACTCGCATGGAGACCCGACTTCCCTGGCGCCCCACGAAAGGCTCACTGACCTCGCCGTCGCACCTCGTGAGAAACCGCACCCTGGGGCCGCCGCTCGAGAACCACGCCGAGACTCCCCCGTCATCGCGAGATGAGGGCCTTCGTCTCCTGCATGGCCTAGAGGCCAGTCTCGCGACCTCTCTCCAAACGCCTCAGGAGGCTTGACTCCCTTTAGTCCACCCAGTGAGCTCCAAGAGATACCCGTGGCGACTCGAGAGCAGAGCGGGGTTCTTTGCTTCCACTCGAGATGAATGCCTGTCTCCCCGGGTGCGTCTGGAATGCAACCCCGAGATCCCGGTCGCCCCTGGAGAGGAACACTGGCTTCTGGACACAAGCCTAGATGAGGTCTATTGGCCCTGCAGTCACTCGAGAGCAATCCCCAGCTTTCCTTCGCACCTCGAATGGAAGATTGGACTTCCCTGGGCCAACACAAGAGGCATCCTGAATTTCCCGTCGTAACTCGAGAATCCCGCCGCAACTCGAGAAAACCCACGTGGTTCCCCCGTCATCGCAAGATGAAGCCCTTTCCCGCTACAGCGTCTCAGGAGAAGTCCCACGTTAGGAATTGGAGGTCGAAACGGTATTTGGCACCCTTGATGCGCCCCACAAAGGTCCCCGGGATCCCGGTCTCCCTGGAGAGGAACACCAAGGTTTTCCGGCACCACTTCCTCTGAGCCCCTTCTAGCCTCCTGATCTCGACAGGAGGGTCGACTCCCCTGCTTTGTCTGGAAGGGGTTCCCGACCTTCCGGTCGCACCTCAGAATGAGGCCGGTCTCACGACGACATTCCAGACGTGGCCTCGTGGGTGCTTCCACATTGCGAAGCACCCCGATTTCCCGGTCCCCTCTTGATAAGAACCCGATGCCCGGACACCTCTCCGAACTCCACCCTGTGAATGAAGTCAACACGAAGGGGCAGTGACTCGCCCGTGCATCGTCCGGAAAAAACCCCAGGTTCCAAACACAGCTCGACACGTGGCCTCTCTCCCCGGGGACACCTCGAGAGGCAAGCGGAGTTCCATGCCTCAACCCAAGACGAGGCCTGACTCTCCTGTCCCCAGTCTGCAGGGACCCTGCGATCGGAGTCTGAAATCAGAGGAACCCTGAGGTTCCTGCCTCAACTGGAGATGAGGCCCTCTTCCAATGCACCAAACCCAGTGGAGTCCCGAGAGGCCCCTCCCACCTCCAGTTTCCCTGACTTCTCAGAGCCACCATGAGAAGCCCCCTGAGGTCACCTGCACAAGTCCAGGGAAGCCAGGGTTTCCTGCCTCAACCCGAGAAAGACCTCGAGAGACCTTCTTCAACACGTCTCGAGGCCAGATTCCCCTACCATGACTCGAGAGCAATGCCGCGCTCCCCCTCGCCACTCGCATGGAGACCCGACTTCCCTGGCGCCCCACGAAAGGCTCACTGACCTCGCCGTCGCACCTCGTGAGAAACCGCACCCTGGGGCCGCCGCTCGAGAAGCACCCCGAGACTCCCCCGTCATCGCGAGATGAGGGCCTTCGTCTCCTGCATGGCCTAGAGGCCAGTCTCGCGACCTCTCTCCAAACGCCTCAGGAGGCTTGACTCCCTTTAGTCCACCCAGTGAGCTCCAAGAGATACCCGTCGCGACTCGAGAGCAGAGCGGGGTTCTTTGCTTCCACTCGAGATGAATGCCTGTCTCCCCAGGTGTGTCTGGAATGCAACCCCGAGGTCCCGGTCGCCCCTGGAGAGGAACACTGGCTTCTGGACACAAGCCTAGATGAGGTCTATTGGCCCTGCAGTCACTCGAGAGCAATCCCCAGCTTTCCTTCGCAACTCGAATGGAAGATTGGACTTCCCTGGGCCAACACAAGAGGCATCCTGAATTTCCCGTCGTAACTCGAGAATCCCGCCGCAACTCGAGAAAACCCACGTGGTTCCCCCGTCATCGCAAGATGAAGCCCTTTCCCGCTACAGCGTCTCAGGAGAAGTGCCACGCTAGGAATTGGAGGTCGAAACGGTACTTGGCACCCTTGATGCGCCCCACAAATGTCCCCGGCATCCCGGTCTCCCTGGAGAGGAACACCAAGGTTTTCCGGCACCATTTTCTCTGAGCCCCTTCTAGCCTCCTGATCTCGACAGGAGGGTCGACTCCCCTGCTTTGTCTGGAAGGGGTTCCCGACCTTCCGGTCGCACCTCAGAATGAGGCCGGTCTCACGACGACATTCCAGACGTGGCCTCGTGGGTGCTTCCACATTGCGAAGCACCCCGATTTCCCGGTCCCCTCTTGATAAGAACCCGATGCCCGGGCACCTCTCCGAACTCCACCCTGTGAATGAAGTCATCACGAAGGGGCAGTGACTCGCCCGTGCATCGTCCGGAAAAACCCCCAGGTTCCAAACACAGCTCGACACGTGGCCTCTCTCCCCGGGGACACCTCGAGAGGCAAGCGGAGTTCCATGCCTCAACCCAAGACGAGGCCTGACTCTCCTGTCCCCAGTCTGCAGGGACCCTGCGATCGGAGTCTGAAATCAGAGGAACCCTGAGGTTCCTGCCTCAACTGGAGATGAGGCCCCCTTCCAATGCACAAACCCAGTGGAGTCCCGAGAGGCCCCTCCCACCTCCAGTTTCCCTGACTTCTCAGAGCCACCATGAGAAGCCCCCTGAGGTCACCTGCACAAGTCCAGGGAAGCCAGGGTTTCCTGCCTCAACCCGAGAAAGACCTCGAGAGACCTTCTTCAACACGTCTCGAGGCCAGATTCCCCTACCATGACTCGAGAGCAATGCCGCGCTCCCCCTCACCACTCGCATGGAGACCCGACTTCCCTGTCGCCCCACGAGAGGCTCACTCACCTCGCCGTCGCACCTCGTGAGAAACCGCACCCCGGGGCCGCCGCTCGAGAAGCACCCCGAGACTCCCCCGTCATCGCGAGATGAGGGCCTTCGTCTCCTGCATGGCCTAGAGGCCAGTCTCGCGACCTCTCTCCAAACGCCTCAGGAGGCTTGACTCCCTTTAGTCCACCCAGTGAGCTCCAAGAGATACCCGTCGCGACTCGAGAGCAGAGCGGGGTTCTTTGCTTCCACTCGAGATGAATGCCTGTCTCCCCAGGTGTGTCTGGAATGCAACCCCGAGGTCCCGGTCGCCCCTGGAGAGGAACACTGGCTTCTGGACACAAGCCTAGATGAGGTCTATTGGCCCTGCAGTCACTCGAGAGCAATCCCCAGCTTTCCTTCGCAACTCGAATGGAAGATTGGACTTCCCTGGGCCAACACAAGAGGCATCCTGAATTTCCCGTCGTAACTCGAGAATCCCGCCGCAACTCGAGAAAACCCACGTGGTTCCCCCGTCATCGCAAGATGAAGCCCTTTCCCGCTACAGCGTCTCAGGAGAAGTGCCACGCTAGGAATTGGAGGTCGAAACGGTACTTGGCACCCTTGATGCGCCCCACAAATGTCCCCGGCATCCCGGTCTCCCTGGAGAGGAACACCAAGGTTTTCCGGCACCATTTTCTCTGAGCCCCTTCTAGCCTCCTGATCTCGACAGGAGGGTCGACTCCCCTGCTTTGTCTGGAAGGGGTTCCCGACCTTCCGGTCGCACCTCAGAATGAGGCCGGTCTCACGACGACATTCCAGACGTGGCCTCGTGGGTGCTTCCACATTGCGAAGCACCCCGATTTCCCGGTCCCCTCTTGATAAGAACCCGATGCCCGGGCACCTCTCCGAACTCCACCCTGTGAATGAAGTCATCACGAAGGGGCAGTGACTCGCCCGTGCATCGTCCGGAAAAACCCCCAGGTTCCAAACACAGCTCGACACGTGGCCTCTCTCCCCGGGGACACCTCGAGAGGCAAGCGGAGTTCCATGCCTCAACCCAAGACGAGGCCTGACTCTCCTGTCCCCAGTCTGCAGGGACCCTGCGATCGGAGTCTGAAATCAGAGGAACCCTGAGGTTCCTGCCTCAACTGGAGATGAGGCCCCCTTCCAATGCACAAACCCAGTGGAGTCCCGAGAGGCCCCTCCCACCTCCAGTTTCCCTGACTTCTCAGAGCCACCATGAGAAGCCCCCTGAGGTCACCTGCACAAGTCCAGGGAAGCCAGGGTTTCCTGCCTCAACCCGAGAAAGACCTCGAGAGACCTTCTTCAACACGTCTCGAGGCCAGATTCCCCTACCATGACTCGAGAGCAATGCCGCGCTCCCCCTCACCACTCGCATGGAGACCCGACTTCCCTGTCGCCCCACGAGAGGCTCACTCACCTCGCCGTCGCACCTCGTGAGAAACCGCACCCCGGGGCCGCCGCTCGAGAAGCACCCCGAGACTCCCCCGTCATCGCGAGATGAGGGCCTTCGTCTCCTGCATGGCCTAGAGGCCAGTCTCGCGACCTCTCTCCAAACGCCTCAGGAGGCTTGACTCCCTTTAGTCCACCCAGGGAGCTCCAAGAGATACCCGTCGCGACTCGAGAGCAGAGCGGGGTTCTTTGCTTCCACTCGAGATGAATGCCTGTCTCCCCAGGTGTGTCTGGAATGCAACCCCGAGATCCCGGTCACCCCTGGAGAGGAGCACTGGCTTCTGGACACAAGCCTAGATGAGGTCTATTGGCCCTGCAGTCACTCGAGAGCAATCCCCAGCTTTCCTTCGCAACTCGAATGGAAGATTGGACTTCCCAGGGCCAACACAAGAGGCATCCTGAATTCCCCGTCGTAACTCGAGAATCCCGCCGCAAGTCGAGAAAAACCACGTGGTTCCCCCGTCATCGCAAGATGAAGCCCTTTCCCGCTACAGCGTCTCAGGAGAAGTCCCACGTTAGGAATTGGAGGTCGAAATGGTACTTGGCACCCTGGATGCGCCCCCCAAAGGTCCCCGGCATCTCGGTCTCCCTGGAGAGGAACACCAAGGTTTTCCGGCACCACTTTCTCTGAGCCCCTTCTAGCCTCCTGATCTCGACAGGAGGGTCGACTCCCCTGCTTTGTCTGGAAGGGGTTCCCGACCTTCCGGTCGCACCTCAGGATGAGGCCAGTCTCACGACCACATTCCAGACGTGGCCTCGTGGGTGCTTCCACATTGCGAAGCACCCCGATTTCCCGGTCCCCTCTTGATAGGAACCCGATGCCCGGACACCTCTCCGAACTCCACCCTGTGAATGAAGTCAACACGAAGGGGCAGTGACTCGCCCGTGCATCGTCTGGAAAAACCCCCAGGTTCCAAACACAGCTCGACACGTGGCCTCTCTCCCCGGGGACACCTCGAGAGGCAAGCGGAGTTCCATGCCTCAACCCAAGACGAGGCCTGACTCTCCTGTCCCCAGTCTGCAGGGACCCTGCGATCGGAGTCTGAAATCAGAGGAACCCTGAGGTTCCTGCCTCAACTGGAGATGAGGCCCTCTTCCAATGCACCAAACCCAGTGGAGTCCCGAGAGGCCCCTCCCACCTCCAGTTTCCCTGACTTCTCAGAGCCACCATGAGAAGCCCCCTGAGGTCACCTGCACAAGTCGAGGGAACCCAGGGTTTCCTACCTCAACCCGAGAAAGACCTCGAGAGACCTTCTTCAACACGTCTCGAGGCCAGATTCCCCTACCATGACTCGAGAGCAATGACGCGCTCCCCCTCGCCACTCGCATGGAGACGCGACTTGCCTGGCACCCCTCGAGGGGCTCACTGACCTCGCCGTCGTACCTCGTGAGAAACCGCACCCTGGGGCCGCCGCTCGAGAACCACCCCGAGACTCCCCCGTCATCGCGAGATGAGGGCCTTCGTCTCCTGCATGGCCTAGAGGCCAGTCTCGCGACCTCTCTCCAAACGGCTCAGGAGGCTTGACTCCCTTTAGTCCACCCAGTGAGCTCCAAGAGATACCCGTCGCGACTCGAGAGCAGAGCGGGGTTCTTTGCTTCCACTCGAGATGAATGCCTGTCTCCCCAGGTGTGTCTGGAATGCAACCCCGAGATCCCGGTCACCCCTGGAGAGGAACACTGGCTTCTGGACACAAGCCTAGATGAGGTCTATTGGCCCTGCAGTCACTCGAGAGCAATCCCCAGCTTTCCTTCGCAACTCGAATGGAAGATTGGACTTCCCTGGGCCAACACAAGAGGCATCCTGAATTCCCCGTCGTAACTCGAGAATCCCGCCGCAACTCGAGAAAATCCACGTGGTTCCCCCGTCATCGCAAGATGAAGCCCTTTCCCGCTACTGCGTCTCAGGAGAATTCCCACGTTAGGAATTGGAGGTCGAAATGGTACTTGGCACCCTTGATGCGCCCCCCCAAAGTTCCCCGGCATCCCGGTCTCCCTGGAGAGGAACCCCGAGGTTTTCCGGCACCACTTTCTCTGAGCCCCTTCTAGCCTCCTGATCTCGACAGGAGGGTCGACTCCCCTGCTTTGTCTGGAAGGGGTTCCCGACATTCCGGTCGCACCTCAGGATGAGGCCGGTCTCACGACGATATTCCAGACGTGGCCTCGTGGGTGCTTCCACATTGCGAAGCACCCCGATTTCCCGGTCCCCTCTTGATAAGAACCCGATGCCCGGACACCTCTCCGAACTCCACCCTGTGAATGAAGTCAACACGAAGGGGAAGTGACTCGCCCGTGCATCGTCCGGAAAAAACCCCAGGTTCCAAACACAGCTCGACAAGTGGCCTCTCTCCCCGGGGACACCTCGAGAGGCAATCTGAGTTCCATGCCTCAACCCAAGACGAGGCCTGACTCTCCTGTCCCCAGTCTGCAGGGACCCTGCGATCGGAGTCTGAAATCAGAGGAACCCTGAGGTTCCTGCCTCAACTGGAGATGAGGCCCTCTTCCAATGCACCAAACCCAGTGGAGTCCCGAGAGGCCCCTCCCACCTCCAGTTTCCCTGACTTCTCAGAGCCACCACGAGAAGCCCCCTGAGGTCACCTGCACAAGTCCAGGGAAGCCAGAGTTTCCGGCCTCAACCCGAGAAAGACCTCGAGAGACCTTCTTCTACACGTCTCGAGGCCAGATTCCCCTACCATGTCTCGAGAGCAATCCCGCGCTCCCCCTCGCCACTCGCATGGAGACCCGACTTCCCTGGCGCCCCCGATAGGCTCACTGACATTGTCGTCGTACCTCGTGAGAAAGCGCACACTGGGGCCGCCGCTCGAGAACAACCCCGAGACTGCCTCGTCACCGCGAGTTGAGGGCCTTCGTCTCCTGCATGGCCTAGAGACCAGTCTCCCGACCTCTCTCCAAAAGCCTCAGGAGGCTTGACTCCCTTTAGTCCACCCAGTGATCTCCAAGAGATACCCGTCGCAACTCGAGAGCAGAGCGGGGTGTTTTGCTTCCACTGGAGATGAATACCTGTCTCACCGGGTGCGTCTGGAATGCAACCCCGAGATCAGTGTCGCCCCTGGAGACGAACATTGGCTTCTGCACACAAGCATAGATGAGGTCTATAGGCCCTGCAGTCACTCGAGAGCAAGCCCCAGCTTTCCTTCGCAACTGGAATGGAAGATTGGACTCCCCTTGGCCAACACAAGAGGCATCCTGAATTCCCCGTCGCAACTCGAGAAAAACCACGTGGTTCCCCCGTCATCGCAAGATGAAGCCCTTTCCCGCTACAGCGTCTCAGCAGAAGTCCCACGTTAGCAACTGGAAGTCGAAACGGTAAGTGGCACCCTTGAGGCGAACCACAAAGTTCCCCGACTTGCGGGTCTCCCTCGAGAGGAACACCGAGTTTTTCCGGGACCACTTCCTCTGAGCCCCTACTACCCTCCTGATCTGGACAGGAGGGTCGACTCCCCTGCTTTGTCTGGAAGGGTTTACCGACCTTCCGGTCGCACCTCAGGATGAGGCCGGTCTCACGACGACATTCCAGACGTTGCCTCGTGGGTAGATCCACATTCCGAAGGACCCCGATTTCCCGGTCCCCTCTTCATAAGAACCCGATGCCCGGACACCTCTTCGAACTCCACCCTGTGAATGAATTCAACACGAAGGGGCAGTGACTCGCCCGTGCATCGTCCGGAAAAACCCCCAGGTTCCAAATACAGCTCGACAAGTGGCCTCTCTCCCCGGGGACATCTCGAGAGGCCAGCGGAATTCCATGCCTCAACCCAAGACGAGGCCTGACTCTCCTGTCCCAAGTCTGCAGGGACCCTGCAATCAGAGTCTGAAATCAGAGGAACCCTGAGGTTCCTGCCTCAACTGGAGATGAGGCCCTCTTCCAATGCACCAAACCCAGTGGAGTCCCGAGAGGCCCCTCCCACCTCCAGTTTCCCTGACTTCTCAGAGCCACCATGAGAAGCCCCCTGAGGTCACCTGCACAAGTCCAGGGAACCCAGGGTTTCCTGCCTCAACTCGAGAAAGACCTCGAGAGACCTTCTCCAACACGTCTCGAGGCCAGATTCCCCTACCATGATTCGAGAGCAATGTCGCGCTCCCCCTCGCCACTCCCATGGAGACCCGACTTCCCTGGCGCCCCACGATAGGCTCAGTGACCACGCCGTCGTACCTCGTGAGAAACCGCACAATGGGGCCACAGCTCGAGAACAATTCCGAGACCCCCCCGTCATCGCAAGATGAGGGCCTTCGTCTCCTGCATTGCCCAGAGACCAATCTCGAGACATCTCTCCTAACGCCTCAGGAGGCTTGAATCCCATTAGTCCACCCAGTGAGCTCCAAGAGATACCCGTCGTGACTCGAGAGCAGAGCGGGGTTCTTTGCTTCCACTCGAGATGAAGGCCTGTCTCCCCGGGTGCCTCTGGAATGCAACTCCGAGATCCCTGTCGCCCCTGGAGAGGAACATTGGCTTCTGGACACAAGCCTAGATGAGGTCTATTGGCCCTGCAGTCACTCGAGAGCAATCCCCAGCTTTCCTTCGCAACTCGAATGGAAGATTGGAATTCCCTGGGCCAAGACAAGAGGCATCCTGAATTCCCCGTCGTAACTCGAGAAATCCGCCCCAACTCGAGAAAAACCACGTGGTTCCCCCGTCATCGCAATATGAAGCCCTTTCCCGCTACAGCGTCTCAGGAGAATACCCACGTTAGGAATTGGAGGTCGAAACAGTACTTGGCAGCCTTGATGGGACCCACAAAGTTCCCCAACATCCCGGTCTCCCTCTAGAGGAACACCGAGGTTTTGCGGCACCGCTTCCTCTGAGCCCCTTCTACCCTCCTGATTTGGACAGGAGGGTCGACTCCCCTGCTTTGTCTGGAAGGGGTTCCCGACCTTCGTATTTCCAAAGTATTTCCAAAGACAACACAAGTATTTCCAAAGACCACACTCAAGTGTGTGTGTGTGTGTGTGTGTGTGTATTTCCTCTTGCCGTCTTGGAGTCTGTCTCGGAATCTTCAGGTATTTCTGCCTCTGTATCTCCTGCCAGCCAGCCGCCGGCCCGTTCGTCTGGCACCGGCCTCTCCCAGGCGCTCTGGCTCTGGCTGAGGAGCTTGCGCAGGCCAGCTCTCTCCCTTGGCGTGGGTGCGTGCGAGTGTCTGTGTGTCTGTCTGTGTGCCTGCCTGTGGCTCGTCTGCTCTCTCAGGAAGGTCGAGGGCTTGGCGTGGGGGCAAAGGGGGGGCCTCGGTAGTGCGAAGGGGAGGGGCTGTGGCGCTCCGGTCGACCGCGCCTCCCTGGCTTCTGGTGGGTTTGGGCACCGGAGAGGTGCCGGGCAAGTTGGGCGCTCAAGTTTCGCTGCGCCTAGGCCCGCAGGAGGTTCAGAGGCCCCTGGGCCGCGGGGGTTGGGAGGCGGCGGGCGCCGAAGACCGACACCTCCGGGGCCGCGTGGGCCTGAGCAGCGAATGGGATCGGGGGGAGGCCCCGCTCAGCGAGCGCGGCCGGGTCTGGAGTGGCCGCGGGTGGGAGGGCGCCGAGACCTCCGCACCCCTCAGCCCAGCCCCCAGGCCCCGCGCGCACGCACGCACGCACGCCCTCCCGGTCAATGGGGGGTCCTGGAAGCCCCTCAGGCCCCCGGGCCCGGCCAGGCGCTTGCTGGTCTGGTGTTGGCGGTGTTCGGGGGGGGGGGGGGGGAGGGGCGGGCCGGCGTCAGCAGGCTGGAGTACGGTCGCGGGTCGTGCGGCTCAAGTACAGCACGCCCCGCGACGAGAGGTGCGGCCCGTTGGCCCGACCTGCAGGGCAGAGCGAAAGGGAGGCGAAGCGCAAGGCTCTTAGGGCGCCCCGAGCCAACCGCCACCGTCTCAGGCCGTATCAGCCTGAAGGCGCCCGATCTCGTCTGATCTCGGAAGCTAAGCAGGGTCGGGCCTGGTTAGTACCTTGGATGGGAGACCACCTGGGAATCCCGGGTGCTCGAGGCTTTTTGCCTACCAGAAGAGGTCCTTTAGCCCCCGCCGCGCGTCCCGATTCTTGGATCCCCCCCGCAGCCCCAGCCCCTCCCGGGCCGCGGGGAGCGGGTGGCCGGGGCCCCGACTCCCGCTGCAGACCTGGGTTGCCTCCGCGTGGCCCGCGAGCCCCTCCGCATTCGCATTCGTCTTCCAGGACACCCGACGACCGGCAGTCCCGTTTCCACCTGGAGCTCCTTTGGCTTGCCTCAGGCAATCCCGGGGCTTGCACCGACTCCAGCCAGAGCCCCCGCCCCCGCCCCACCCCCTGCCTCGCAGGCCATCGCGCATGCGCATGTGCGCGCGCACGCACAGATAGATGTGCCCAAACGGGGCATCTATCTTGTTCACTTATACCGTGGGTGGATCTATGCCTGGGTGTCGGACTGCTGGACCATAGGCTACTTCCACTTTTCGTTCCTTCGGGAACCTCCATATTCTTTTCCATACCGGCTCTACCCACGCCCATTCCTACTCACCGTGGAGGAGAGTTCCCTTTGCTCCACATCTTCTCCAGCATTGGTTATTGACAGACATCGCAGTGAGGCCCAATCGGACTCATGTGAAGTGGTCCCTCCTTGGAGTTTGGAGTTGAGCCTCTCCAATCATTAGTGACGTGGAGCAAGATGACCTTTTGGAAATGCAGATGCAATGCTGTCACCTCCCTGCTCCAACGGCTCTCGTATTTTCCCAGCGTATTGAAGATACGACCACTTCCCTTCAGGCTTGCTCCTCACGTTCTTCTCTGATGTCTTTTGCCTGGAATGCCCTCTGCACTCTTTGGCTTCCATCCCATAGGGCATTTTTCGTTTCTTGAATGTCCTAAGTTTCCCTGGTCACATAGCCTTCCAAGATGCTATTTTCCCTGCCTGAAATTCTTCCTGCATCTCAACCCTGGTTTACCTAGGTTCAACCTATGGACCTCAACGAAATGGTGCCTCTGGAAAGCCTTCCCTGACACCCAGGTTTTGTGGTGAGGGAAGAGGCCCCTCTATAGGTTCTCAAAGGATCTGCCTGTGATGTATCATTAGAGTCGTCTCAGTGAAAGCAGGAACTCTGTGTCTTCTTCTCTCCGCCTTCTATTCCCTGAAACTTATTACATGCCTCCTAGCTCATCGTAGGTGCTCAGTATTTACTTAGTGTGTGAAAGACAGAAAAGCTCTTGGAAGCCTCAAGGGGTCACTTGGCTCGGCACTTTTGATCTCTTTGTATATTTGGCGATTCAATTCTTTCCTTTCCTGGGTTGATGTGTACACTATATTCGGGGCACAATCTAAGGCATGAAGACATATCCATACATAGAGGTTCTTGCTTTCAAGGAACTCGTACAGCAGATTTCTACAAGTTAGGGCTTTTCAAATGCTCTAGAAGAATGTGAACGTTCAGTATGCTCCATTTTCATTTCAAAGAAAGATCGTTTGACTTCCCTAGCAAAGGTGGAGACCTTCCAACGTTGAGTCCAATACTTATACCTTGACCATTTCAGGCAAGTCTTGTGGTTCCTTCTGGAGGTGTGTGGCTCTTGCAGAAATGTGAAGATCTTCCATCGTCCTCAGACTTTGGTGTCATTTGCAATCATCCAGAAAGCTTCCAGGTCTAGGTTCCAGACCACCACCACACACAGTCAGTAGCCAACGGAGTGGATTCCAGGAATACGCATTGTTCACCGGCATTACCGTTGATATTGTTGCTGCACACTCAATGCAGTGGGCAGGGCCTGGATTGTCCACTGGGTCTCATGTGGAATGGAAAGAAGGGCTCCCCCCCCTCCCAAACACACACACCCCCCACCCCCACTGTTGACAGCCTTGTGACGAGAAACGGTCCCCGAAACAAGAATCAGACAAACCAGAGAAGCCCAGATGATAGTCCTTGAGATGAAGGAACTAAGCAGCTGGTTGCGATGGCACCAAGGGGAAAGGTTGCTCTTTTTGTCTGCCCCTCTACTCCTTTCTTCCTGGACGCCTTAGGGTTTTGTCATGGAGATTTGAAATAAAGTGCACAAAAGTCATATGTGTTGAATCAAGATTTTGCATTTAACCATCTCTCAAAAAGGAAGAGAGCTTCACCTGCACATGTTTCTTTCAAAACCGTCAATTGCTTTTCAATTCTGGGGTTTCTCTCTTGCCTTGTTCAGTTAGCCTTAACAGTAAAAATCAACGAAAACTACATAAAGATTCAAAGATACCAACAAAGGACAGCTTCTGTTTTTGAAATCATCTTTCCATTTAGTAGAACACGAGCTCTATTCTTTGTATTTTGCCTAGGGAATTAGCAATGTCCTGGTTCAGATGGCAAGGCATCCGCGCGCAGGAGACTGGGGTTTGATCCCTGGGTCGGGAAGATCCCGCCGCAGAAGGAAATGGCAACCCACTCCAGTATCCTCGCCTGGGAAATGCCACGGACAGAGGAGCCTGATGGGCCGCAGTCCATGGGTTGTATTAAAGTTGGGCTCAACCCAGCAACTACGAACACAAGTATTTCCAAAGACCACACTCAAGTGTGTGTGTGTGTGTGTGTGTGTGTGTGTGTGTGTGTGTATTTCCTCTTGCCGTCTTGGAGTCTGTCTCGGAATCTTCAGGTATTTCTGCCTCTGTATCTCCTGCCAGCCAGCCGCCGGCCCGTTCATCTGGCACCGGCCTCTCCCAGGCGCTCTGGCTCTGGCTGAGGAGCTTGCGCAGGCCAGCTCTCTCCCTTGGCGTGGGTGCGTGCAAGTGTCTGTGTGTCTGTCTGTGTGCCTGCCTGTGGCTCGTCTGCTCTCTCAGGAAGGTCGAGGGCTTGGCGTGGGGGCAAAGGGGGGGCCTCGGTAGTGCGAAGGGGAGGGGCTGAGGCGCTCCGGTCGACCGCGCCTCCCTGGCTTCTGGTGGGTTTGGGCACCGGACAGGTGCCGGGCAAGTTGGGTGCTCAAGTTTCACTGAGCCTAGGCCCGCAGGAGGTTCAGAGGCCCCTGGGCCGCGGGGGTTGGGAGGCGGCGGGCGCCGAAGACCGACACCTCCGGGGCCGCGCGGGCCTGAGCAGCGAATGGGATCGGGGGAGGCCCCGCTCAGCGAGCGCGGCCGGGTCTGGAGTGGCCGCGGGTGGGAGGGCGCCGAGACCTCCGCACCCCTCAGCCCAGCCCCCAGGCCCCGCGCGCACGCACGCACGCACGCCCTCCCGGTCAATGGGGGTCCTGGAAGCCCCTCAGGCCCCCGGGCCGGCCAGGCGCTTGCTGGTCTGGTGTTGGCGGTGTTCGGGGGGGGGGGGGGGGGAGGGGCGGGCCGGCGTCAGCAGGCTGGAGTACGGTCGCGGGTCGTGCGGCTCAAGTACAGCACGCCCCGCGACGAGAGGTGCGGCCCGTTGGCCCGACCTGCAGGGCAGAGCGAAAGGGAGGCGAAGCGCAAGGCTCTTAGGGCGCCCCGAGCCAACCGCCACCGTCTCAGGCCGTATCAGCCTGAAGGCGCCCGATCTCGTCTGATCTCGGAAGCTAAGCAGGGTCGGGCCTGGTTAGTACCTTGGATGGGAGACCACCTGGGAATCCCGGGTGCTCGAGGCTTTTTGCCTACCAGAAGAGGTCCTTTAGCCCCCGCCGCGCGTCCCGATTCTTGGATCCCCCCCGCAGCCCCAGCCCCTCCCGGGCCGCGGGGAGCGGGTGGCCGGGGCCCCGACTCCCGCTGCAGACCTGGGTTGCCTCCGCGCGGCCCGCGAGCCCCTCCGCATTCGCATTCGGCTTCCAGGACACCCGACGACCGGCAGTCCCGTTTCCACCTGGGGCTCCTTTGGCTTGCCTCAGGCAATCCCGGGGCTTGCACTGACTCCAGCCAGAGCCCCCGCCCCCGCCCCACCCCCTGCCTCGCAGGCCATCGCGCATGCGCATGTGCGCGCGCACGCACAGATAGATGTGCCCAAACGGGGCATCTATCTTGTTCACTTATACCGTGGGTGGATCTATGCCTGGGTGTCGGACTGCTGGACCATAGGCTACTTCCACTTTTCGTTCCTTCGGGAACCTCCATATTCTTTTCCATACGGCTCTACCCACGCCCATTCCTACTCACCGTGGAGGAGAGTTCCCTTTGCTCCACATCTTCTCCAGCATTGGTTATTGACAGACATCGCAGTGAGGCCCAATCGGACTCATGTGAAGTGGTCCCTCCTTGGAGTTTGGAGTTGAGCCTCTCCAATCATTAGTGACGTGGAGCAAGATGACCTTTTGGAAATGCAGATGCAACGCTGTCACCTCCCTGCTCCAACGGCTCTCGTATTTTCCCAGCGTATTGAAGATACGACCACTTCCCTTCAGGCTTGCTCCTCACGTTCTTCTCTGATGTCTTTTGCCTGGAATGCCCTCTGCACTCTTTGGCTTCCATCCCATAGGGCATTTTTCGTTTCTTGAATGTCCTAAGTTTCCCTGGTCACATAGCCTTCCAAGATGCTATTTTCCCTGCCTGAAATTCTTCCTGCATCTCAACCCTGGTTTACCTAGGTTCAACCTATGGACCTCAACGAAATGGTGCCTCTGGAAAGCCTTCCCTGACACCCAGGTTTTGTGGTGAGGGAAGAGGCCCCTCTATAGGATCTCAAAGGATCGCCTGTGATGTATTATTAGAGTCGTCTCAGTGAAAGCAGGAACTCTGTGTCTTCTTCTCTCCGCCTTCTATTCCCTGACACTTATTACATGCCTCCTAGCTCATCGTAGGTGCTCAGTATTTACTTAGTGTGTGAAAGACAGAAAAGCTCTTGGAAGCCTCAAGGGGTCACTTGGCTCGGCACTTTTGATCTCTTTGTATATTTGGCGATTCAATTCTTTCCTTTCCTGGGTTGATGTGTACACTATATTCGGGGCACAATCTAAGGCATGAGACATATCCATACATAGAGGTTCTTGCTTTCAAGGAACTCGTACAGCAGATTTCTACAAGTTAGGGCTTTTCAAATGCTCTAGAAGAATGTGAACGTTCAGTATGCTCCATTTTCATTTCAAAGAAAGATCGTTTGACTTCCCTAGCAAAGGTGGAGACCTTCCAACGTTGAGTCCAATACTTATACCTTGACCATTTCAGGCAAGTCTTGTGGTTCCTTCTGGAGGTGTGTGGCTCTTGCAGAAATGTGAAGATCTTCCATCGTCCTCAGACTTTGGTGTCATTTGCAATCATCCAGAAAGCTTCCAGGTCTAGGTTCCAGACCACCACCACACACAGTCAGTAGCCAACGGAGTGGATTCCAGGAATACGCATTGTTCACCGGCATTACCGTTGATATTGTTGCTGCACACTCAATGCAGTGGGCAGGGCCTGGATTGTCCACTGGGTCTCATGTGGAATGGGAAAAGAAGGGCTCCCCCCCCCTCCCAAACACACACACCCCCCACCCCCACTGTTGACAGCCTTGTGACGAGAAACGGTCCCCGAAACAAGAATCAGACAAACCAGAGAAGCCCAGATGATAGTCCTTGAGATGAAGGAACTAAGCAGCTGGTTGCGATGGCACCAAGGGGAAAGGTTGCTCTTTTTGTCTGCCCCTCTACTCCTTTCTTCCTGGAACGCCTTAGGGTTTTGTCATGGAGATTTGAAATAAAGTGCACAAAAGTCATATGTGTTGAATCAAGATTTTGCATTTAACCATCTCTCAAAAAGGAAGAGAGCTTCACCTGCACATGTTTCTTTCAAAAACCGTCAATTGCTTTTCAATTCTGGGGTTTCTCTCTTGCCTTGTTCAGTTAGCCTTAACAGTAAAAATCAACGAAAACTACATAAAGATTCAAAGATACCAACAAAGGACAGCTTCTGTTTTTGAAATCATCTTTCCATTTAGTAGAACACGAGCTCTATTCTTTGTATTTTGCCTAGGGAATTAGCAATGTCCTGGTTCAGATGGCAAGGCATCCGCGCGAGTGCGGTTGCCATTTCCCTCCATGTCGGCGGATACTGTCCGACACCAGGCGATACAAACCCATCTCTGCCGGCGGATGCCTTGCCACTGAACCAGGACATTGCTAATCCCTAGCAAAATACAAGAATAGAGCCTCGTGTTCTACTAAATGGAAGATGATTTCAAAAACAGAAGCTGTCCTTTGTTGGTATCTTGGAATCTTTATGTAGTTTTTCGTTGATTTTACTGTTAAGGCTAACTGAACAAGGCAAGAGAGAACCCCAGATTGAAAAGCAATTGACGGTTTTGAAGAAACATGTGCAGGTGAAGCTCTCTTCCTTTTTGAGAGATGGTTAAATGCAAAATCTTGATTCAACACATATTCTTTTGTGCACTTTATTTCAATATCTCCATGACAAAACCCTAAGGCGTCCAGGAAGAAAGGAGTAGAGGGGCAGACAAAAAGAGCAACCTTCCCTTGGTGCCATCGCAACCAGCTGCTTAGTTCCTTCATCTCAAGGACTACATCTGGGCTTCTGGTTTGTCTGATTCTTGTTTGGGGACCGTTTCTCGTCACAAGCTGGTCAACAGTGGGTGGGGGGTGTGTGTGTTTGGGAGGGGGGGGAGCCCTCTTTCATTCCACATGAGACCCAGTGGACAACCAGGCCCTGCCACTGCATTGAGTGTGCAGCAACAATATCAACGGTAATGCCG
Source organism: Bos taurus (assembly GCF_002263795.3). Taxonomy (NCBI): domain Eukaryota; kingdom Metazoa; phylum Chordata; class Mammalia; order Artiodactyla; family Bovidae; genus Bos; species Bos taurus. The sequence goes on from NW_020191249.1 coordinate 30,321, forward strand.
GTGAACAATGCGTATTCCTGGAATCCACTCCGTTGGCTACTGACTGTGTGTGGTGGTGGTCTGGAACCTAGACCTGGAAGCTTCCTGGATGATTGCAAATGACACCAAAGTCTGAGGACGATGGAAGATCTTCACATTCTGCAAGAGCCACACCTCCAGAAGGAACCACAAGACTTGCCTGAAATGGTCAAGGTATAGTATTGGACTCAACGTTGGAAGGTCTCCACTTGCTAGGGAAGTCAACGATCTTTCTTTGAAATGAAAATGGAGCATACTGAACGTTCACATTCTTCTAGAGCATTTGAAAAGCCTAACTTGTAGAAATCGCTGTACGAGTTCCTTGAAAGCAAGAACCTCTATGTATATGTCTCCATGCCTTAGATTGTGCCCGAATATAGTGTACACATCAACCCAGGAAAGGAAAAGAATTGAATCGCCAAATATACAAAGAGATCAAAGTGCCGAGCCAAGTGACCCCTTGAGGCTTCCAAGAGCTTTTTCGTCTTTCACACACTAAGTAAATACTGACACCTACGATGAGCTAGGAGGATGTATAATGTCAGGGAATAGAAGGCGGAAGAGAAGAGACACAGAGTTCCTGCTTTCACTGAGACGATCTATAATACATCACAGGCGATCCTTGAGATCCTATAGAGGGGCCTCTTCCCCACCACAACCTGGGTGTCACGGGAAGGCTTTCCAGAGGCACCATTTCGTTGAGGTCCATAGGTTGAACCTAGGTAAACCAGGGTTGAGATGCAGGAAGAATTTCAGCAGGGAAATAGCATCTGGAAGGCTATGTGACCAGGGAAACTTAGGACATTCAAGAAACGAAAATGCCCTATGGGATGGAAGCAAAGAGTGCAGAGGCATTCCAGGCAAAAGACATCAGAGAAGAACGTGAGGAGCAAGCCTGAAGGGAAGTGGTCGTATCTTCAATACGCTGGGAAAATACGAGAGCCGTTGGAGCAGGGAGGTGACAGCGTTGCATCTGCATTTCCAAAGGGTCATCTTGCTCCACGTCACTAATGATTGGAGAGGCTCAACTCAAACTCCAAGGAGGGACCACTTCACATGAGTCCGATTGGCTCACTGCGATGTCTGTCAATAACAATGCTGGAGAAGATGTGGAGCAAGGGAACTTCTCTCCACGGTGAGTAGGAATGGGGCGTGGGTAGAGCCGTATGGAAAGAATATGGAGGTTCCCGAGGAACGAAAAGTGGAAGTAGCCTATGGTCCAGCATCCGACACCAGGCATAGATCCACCACGGTATAAGTGAACAAGATAGATGCCCGTTTGGGCACATCTATCTGTGTGCGCGCGATGGGCGCGCGCATGGCGCGATGGCCTGCGAGGCAGGGGTGGCGGGGGCGGGGGCTTGCTGGAGTCAGTCAGCCCGGGATTGCCTGAGGCAAGCAAGGAGCCAGGTGGAAACGGGACTGCCGTGTCGGGTGTCCTGGAAGCCGAATGCGAATCGGAGGGGCTCGCGGCGCGCGGAAGGCAACCCAGGTCTGCGCGGGAGTCGGGGCCCCGGCCAACCGCCCCCCGGCCGGGAGGGCTGGGGCTGCGGGGGGATCCAGAATCGGGAGTGCGCGCGGGGCTAAAGGACCTCTTCTGGTAGGCAAAAGCCTCGAGCACCCGGGATTCCAGGTGGTTCCCTCCAAGGTACTACCAGGCCCGACCCCGCTTAGCTTCCGAGATCAGACGAGATCGGGGCCTTCAGGCTGATACGGCTGAGACGGTGGCGGTTGGCTCGGGCGCCCTAAGAAGCCTTGCGCTTCGCCTCCCTTTCGCTCTGCCTGCAGGTCGGGCCAACGGGCCGCACTCTCGTCGCGGGCTGCTGTACTTGAGCCGCACGACCCCGCGACCGTACTCCAGCCTGCTGACGCCGGCCCGCCTCCCCCCCCCCCCAACCCGCCCCCAACACCAGACACAAGCGCCTCCGGGCCGGGGGCCTGAGGGGCTTCCAGGACCCCCATTGACCGGAGGGGGCGTCGTGCGTGGTGCGCGCGGGCCTGGGGGCTGGGCTGAGGGGTGCGGAGGTCTCGGCGCCCTCCACCCGCGGCCACTCCAGACCCGGCCGCGCTCGCTGAGCGGGGCCTCCCCGATCCATCGCTGCTCAGGCCGCGCGGCCCCGGAGGTGTCGGTCTTCGGGCCCGCCGCCTCCCAACCCCGCGGCCCAGGGGCCTCTGAACCTCCTGCGGGCCTAGGCTCAGTGAAACTTGAGCACCCCAACTTGCCCGGCACCTGTCCGGGCCAACCCACCAGAAGCCAGGGAGGCGCGGTCGACCGAGAAGCGCTCAGCCCCTCCCCTTCGCACTGAGGCCCCCCTTTGCCCCCACGCCAAGCCCTCGACTCCTGAGAGGCAGACGAGCCACAGGCAGGCACACAGACAGACACACAGACACTTGCACGCACCCACGCCAAGGGAGAGAGCTGGCCTGCGCAAGCTCCTCAGCAGAGCCAGAGCGCCTGGGAGAGGCCGTGCCAGATGACGGGCCGGCGGCTGGCTGGCAGGAGATACAGAGGCAGAAATACCTGAAGATTCCGAGACAGACTCCAAGACGGCAAGAGGAAATACACACACACACACACACACACACACACACACACACACTTGAGTGTGGTCTTTGGAAATACTTGTGTTCGTAGTTTGCTGGGTTGAGCCCAACTTTAATAAAACCATGGACTGCGGCCATAGGCTCCTCTTCGTGGCATTTCCCAGGCGAGGAACTGGAGTGGGTTGCCATTTTCCTTTGCGGCGGGATCTTCCCGACCCAGGGCATCAAACCCCAGTCCTCCTGC
>NW_020191250.1:0-27440 GCF_002263795.3 Bos taurus
ACATAATCATGACTCAGCAGCCTTGACACGTGACTAGCATGCACTTCACGATGATCACCACCTACCACAGTTGATCATGCACTATCAGTAACTGGTCCTGCACTCCATCACTCAATAATGCACTTCACGCTGACAACACTATCACGGTCCTCACATGATCACGTGCTTATCATTCACTATCACGCTGACTATCATGCATGATCTCGGCTCTGATCATGCACTGATCACGCTATCATGCATGGCTCAATGGCCTGTCATGCAGTGATCACGGGCTATCATGCACTATACTCCTGGCTGATCATGCAATGATCAAGTAGCTACCATGTACAGGCACGTAATGATCATACACCCATCAGGTGACTGATCATGCACTGATCACGTGGCTATCATGCATAGACAAGACTGATCATGCACATGATCCGTCTATATCATGCACACTATCACATGACCCATGCACTGATCACGTGATGATCATACACTAATCATAACACGTCAGCACTGATCACTGGCTGATCATCACTATCCCTACTAGCATGGACTGATCACAAACATGTAGTATCACGTGACTTAATGGCGCGATATGACTGATCATGCGCTGATCATTTTGCTATCACATACACTGATCATTGGCCTCTGGAGGCAAAAACAAAGAGCTGGAGTAACGAATCAACATCCAGGCAATAATCATGAACTCAGCTGTGGGAATCATGCTGCTCAGCTGGCAATAATCAAGCAGCTGAGCAGGCAGGAATTACACAGCACAGCTGGCAATTGTCAAGCAGATGACAGGCAGGAATCGTGGCAGCTCAAGCTGGCAATTGTCAAAGCAGATGAGCAGACACTATCACCAGCTCAGCAGGCCCGGTATCACGTGACTGAGCATGCACTTTCACGTGGCTGATCATACACTGATCCGTGATTCATTCACTGAATCACATGGATATCATGCACTGATCACGTGGTGATCATACACTGTTCACGTGTCTGACCATGCACTGATCACGTGGCTGATCATACACTCTCACGTAACTGATCATGCACTGATCACGTGGCTATCATGCACTGAATACGTGCTAGAACATGCACTTTCACGTGGCTGATCACACACCTGTCACGTGACATAACATGCACTGATCACGTGGCACTCATGCACTGATACGTGCTGATATACTCTGCTCACTAACTCATCATGCACACATCACGTTTCTATCATGCACTGATCACGTGCTCAGTCATGGAATGATCACGTAGCTACCATATACTGTCACGTACTGATCATGCACAGATCACGTAAATGATCATGCACTGTTCACGTGACTGATCATGTACTGATCACGTGACTGATCATGCACCAATCCGTGCTGATCATGACTGTCACTATATCATGCACTTATCATTTGGCTGATCATGCACTGATCACTGCTGATCATACACTGATCACGTGACTGATCATGCCTGATCACTGACATCATGCACTGATCACATAATTGATCTGCACTGATCACATGGCTCATCACGCATGACGTGGCTGATCACACACGATCACGTGACTTATCTACGATCACTAATCATAGTATCACGTCATCTGCAGAAACGTGGATACATGCACTGATCATGGCTGATACACACGTATCACGTGACTGATCATGCACTGATCACGTGGCTATCATGCACTGATCACATGGGCTGATCATGCAATGATCACGTACTACATGCACTGTCACTGACGATATCCGATCACATAACTCATCACATGACTGATCATGCACTGTCTATTCATGCACTGATCACGTGACTGATCATGCACAATCACTGACTATCGATCACTGATCACTGCTATATCACATGCTCAGTGGCTGATCATGCAATGACACCAAGCTACCATGTATGGTCACAGACTGACAATCACAATGATCACATCAGTTAATCATGCACGATTCCTCTGGCTTATCATCATTATCAAGTGACTGTCATTGCTATCACATAATTATCCTGCACTATCACATGTCACACCAGGATCCTGTATCAACAGTATCACGACTCATGTAACAGATCACGTGAATAATCATGAAGTATCACTGGCTATCCTGCACTGATCACGTGATATATGCACTGATCATGTGGCTGATAACACACGTATCACGTGACTATCATGCACTGATCACGTGGATATCAGCTGATCACTGCTGATCAGCAATGATCAGTAGCTACCATGCACTGGTTCACGTGACTGATCAATGCACTCATCACTAATTGATCATGCACTATCACGTGACTATTCATCATACAGTAATGATCATGGTCACAGATCACGTGCTATATCACTATCAGTGCTAAGCACTGCTCACGTGCTGATCATGCATGATCACGCAGCTACCATATACGTCAGCATGACTGATCATGCACTGATCAAAATTGATCATGCACTGTTACCTGCTTATCATCACTTGATTGTGACTGTCATGCTGATCAGTTTGGTGTCAACACTGATCATGTGCCTCTGGAGGCAATGAACATTAGAGCTGAGTAGGCGGAATCAGTCAGCAGCTATAATCTGGAACTCACCTCTGAGAAATCATGCTGCTCAGCTGGCAATATCAAGTAGATGAGCAGGCAGGAATTACGCAGGCAGGTGGCAATTGTCAAGGAGATGACAGGCAGGAATCGTGCAGCTCTGGAATTGTCAAGCAGATGAGCAACAGTAATCACCAGCTCAGCAGGCCCTGATCCATGATGAGCATGACTGTCACTGGACACACACCTATCACTGACTGATCATCACCTAATGTTGACTGATCATGCACTGATACGTGGCCAATAATGCACTGATCACTGGCTGGACATACACTACACGTCCTGGTCATGCACTATCGGGCTATCTGGCTATCACTGACTACATGCAATATCTCGTGTCTGATCATGACTGATCACTACTGATCAGAATATCTCGTGTCTTCTGCACTACACGCTATCATGCATTGCTCCAGTGGCCTGTCATGCGTGATCACGTGGCTATCATGCACTACTCACTTGGCTGATCATGCAATGATCATGTAGCTACCATGTACAGGTCACGTGAATTGATCATACACCCATCAGGTGACTGATCATGCACTGATCACGTGGCTATCATGCACTGATCACGAGACTGATCATGCACTGATCACGTCTATATCATGCACTGATCACATGACTGCCCATGCACTGATCACGTGGATGATCATACACTAATCATGTGACAGATCATGCACTGATCACGTGGCTGATCATGCACTGATACCGTGACTGAGCATGGACTGATCACATGACTATCATGTAGTGATCACGTGACTTAATGGCGCTGATCATGTGACTGATCATGCGCTGATCATGTTTGCTATCATACACTGATCATGTGCCTCTGGAGGCAATAAACAAAGAGCTGAGTAGGCACGAATCAAACAGTCAGCAGGCAATAATCATGGAACTCAGCTGTGAGGAATCATGCTGCTCAGCTGGCAATAATCAAGCAGCTGAGCAGGCAGGAATTACACAGCACAGCTGGCAATTGTCAAGCAGATGACAGGCAGGAATCGTGCAGCTCAGCTGGCAATTGTCAAGCAGATGAGCAGACACTAATCACGCAGCTCAGCAGGCCCGGATCACGTGACTGAGCATGCACTGTTCACGTGGCTGATCATACACTGATCACGTGATTGATCATGCACTGATCACATGGATATCATGCACTGATCACGTGGCTGATCATACACTGTTCACGTGTCTGACCATGCACTGATCACGTGGCTGATCATACACTGCTCACGTAACTGATCATGCACTGATCACGTGGCTATCATGCACTGAATACGTGGCTGAACATGCACTGTTCACGTGGCTGATCACACACCTGTCACGTGACATAACATGCACTGATCACGTGGCACTCATGCACTGATCACGTGGCTGATCATACTCTGCTCACGTAACTCATCATGCACACATCACGTTTCTATCATGCACTGCCTCACGTGGCTCGTCATGGAATGATCACGTAGCTACCATATACTGGTCACGTGACTGATCATGCACAGATTCACGTAAATGATCATGCACTGTTTCACGTGACTGATCATGTACTGATCCAACGTGACTGATCAGTGCACCGATCCACTGTGGCTGAATGCAATTGCACTGATCAGTAATTGACTCATGCACTTATCATTTGGCTGATCAGTGCACTGCACTCCACATGGCTGATCATAACACTGCATCAGCGTGACTGAATGCAATGACCTGATCACGTGACTGATCTATGCACCTGATCAACAATAATTGATGCCCTGGCACTGATCACATCTAAATGGGCTGCATCACTGCACTGATCCGGTGGCTGCATCACACACGTATGCACTGTGACTGATCCATTGGTACAGGATCACAGTGAATCAATCATGAAAGTGATCACGTGGGCTACTCTCTGCACCTGATCTACTGTGGTATTATCATGCCACTTGATCATGAGGCTATCACACACGGGTACACGTAACTGATCATTGGCACTGATCACGTGGCTCATCATGCACTGATCACTGTGGCTATCCATGCACTGATCACAGTCACAATATCACGGTACCAGCACTGTCACGGACTATCAGCACTTCAGTAATTGATCAGCCTGATCACGACCTGCATCTCACAGATCACTGACTGATCATGCAAGATCACGGGACTATAAATCACTATAATGCATATGCACTGCTCACTGCTATATGCAATACACCCACATACCAGGACTGGTCACAACTATCATCACTGACTCACATAATGATCATGCATTTACTGCTATATGCTTGATCATGTGACTGACATTGCTATCATGTTTTCACAAACTGATCAGTGCCTCTGAGAGGAATGAACAAGAGAAGCATGACATCAGTAGCAGGCTATAATCGGTGAACCTCACCTTGAAAATCATCTGCTCAAGCTGCAAAATCAAGTAAGATACAGCAGGAATAGCAGCCAGGGCATCAAGGAGATGACAAGAATCGTGCATCTAAGTGGAAATTTCAAGCAATGACAGACATATCACGCAGTCCACTGATCACCGTACTGGAGCCCACGTTTCACGTGGCATGACTCCACACCTTCACGTGACTGATCATCGCACTGATCATGTTACTTATCCATGCACTGATGACTTGGCTATACTGCACTGATCACTTGGCTGGACATACACTGATCACGTGCCTGGTCATGCACTGATCACGTGGCTGATCATGCACTGATCACGTGACTGATCATGCAATGATCTCGTGTCTGATCATGCACTGATCACGTGGCTATCATGCATTGCTCACGTGGCCTGTCATGCAGTGATCACGTGGCTATCATGCACTACTCACTTGGCTGATCATGCAATGATCATGTAGCTACCATGTACAGGTCACGTGAATGATCATACACCCATCAGGTGACTGATCATGCACTGATCACGTGGCTATCATGCACTGATCACGAGACTGATCATGCACTGATCACGTCTATATCATGCACTGATCACATGACTGCCCATGCACTGATCACGTGGATGATCATACACTAATCATGTGACAGATCATGCACTGATCACGTGGCTGATCATGCACTGATACCGTGACTGAGCATGGACTGATCACATGACTATCATGTAGTGATCACGTGACTTAATGGCGCTGATCATGTGACTGATCATGCGCTGATCATGTTTGCTATCATACACTGATCATGTGCCTCTGGAGGCAATAAACAAAGAGCTGAGTAGGCACGAATCAAACAGTCAGCAGGCAATAATCATGGAACTCAGCTGTGAGGAATCATGCTGCTCAGCTGGCAATAATCAAGCAGCTGAGCAGGCAGGAATTACACAGCACAGCTGGCAATTGTCAAGCAGATGACAGGCAGGAATCGTGCAGCTCAGCTGGCAATTGTCAAGCAGATGAGCAGACACTAATCACGCAGCTCAGCAGGCCCGGATCACGTGACTGAGCATGCACTGTTCACGTGGCTGATCATACACTGATCACGTGATTGATCATGCACTGATCACATGGATATCATGCACTGATCACGTGGCTGATCATACACTGTTCACGTGTCTGACCATGCACTGATCACGTGGCTGATCATACACTGCTCACGTAACTGATCATGCACTGATCACGTGGCTATCATGCACTGAATACGTGGCTGAACATGCACTGTTCACGTGGCTGATCACACACCTGTCACGTGACATAACATGCACTGATCACGTGGCACTCATGCACTGATCACGTGGCTGATCATACTCTGCTCACGTAACTCATCATGCACACATCACGTTTCTATCATGCACTGCTCACGTGGCTCGTCATGGAATGATCACGTAGCTACCATATACTGGTCACGTGACTGATCATGCACAGATCACGTAAATGATCATGCACTGTTCACGTGACTGATCATGTACTGATCACGTGACTGATCATGCACCGATCACGTGGCTGATCATGCACTGATCACGTAATTGATCATGCACTTATCATTTGGCTGATCATGCACTGATCACGTGGCTGATCATACACTGATCACGTGACTGATCATGCACTGATCACGTGACTGATCATGCACTGATCACATAATTGATCCTGCACTGATCACATGGCTCATCACGCACTGATCCGGTGGCTGATCACACACGTATCACGTGACTGATCATGTACAGATCACGTGAATAATCATGAAGTGATCACGTGGCTATCCTGCACTGATCACGTGGATATCATGCACTGATCATGTGGCTGATCACACACGTATCACGTGACTGATCATGCACTGATCACGTGGCTATCATGCACTGATCACGTGGCTATCATGCACTGATCACGTGGCTGATCAGCATGATCACGTATACATCAGCACTGTGACTGATCATGCATGCACTGATCACGTGACTGATCATCATGCACTTGATCACGTGGCTTATCTGCACTGATCACGTGGCTATCATGCATGCAATGATCATCACGTGCTATCATGCATGCACGATCATGCTGATCACATGGACCGATCATGCACTGATCACGTGGCTGATCATTGCACTGCACGTGGTATCATCACTGATCATGTGCTGATCATGCAATGCTGGTCAATTGTTCATGCACTGATGCACCTGTCATGCACTGATCACGTGACTGATCATGACATCAGATCCACGTAACTGATCATGCACTGATCACTGTGACTGATCATGTACTGATCACGTTAACTGATCATGCACCTGATCACGTGGCTGATCATGCACTGATCACGTAATGATCTATCATTGATCAGAGCTGATCATGCACTGATCATGGCTGATCATGCACTATCACGTGACTGATCATGCACTGATCACGTGACTGATCATGCACTGATCACATAATGATCCTGCACTGATCACATGGCTCATCACGCACTGATCCGGTGGCTGATCACACACGTATCACGTGACTGATCATGTACAGATCACGTGAATAATCATGAAGTGATCACGTGGCTATCCTGCACTGATCACGTGGATATCATGCACTGATCATGTGGCTGATCACACACGTATCACGTGACTGATCATGCACTGATCACGTGGCTATCATGCACTGATCACGTGATCATGCAATGATCACGTAGCTACCATGCACTGGTCACGTGACTGATCATGCACTGATCAGGTAATTGATCATGCACTGATCACGTGACTGATCATGCACAGATCACGTGACTGATCATGCACAGATCACGTGACTGATCATGCACTGATCACGTGGCTATCATGCACTGCTCACGTGGCTGATCATGCAATGATCACGCAGCTACCATGTACTGGTCACATGACTGATCATGCACTGATCACATAATTGATCATGCACTGTTCACCTGGCTTATCATGCATTGATCATGTGACTGATCATGTGCTGATCATGTTTGGTGTCACACACTGATCATGTGCCTCTGGAGGCAATGAACATAGAGCTGAGTAGGCAGGAATCAGTCAGCAGGCTATAATCATGGAACTCACCTCTGAGAAATCATGCTGCTCAGCTGGCAATAATCAAGTAGATGAGCAGGCAGGAATTACGCAGCACAGGTGGCAATTGTCAAGGAGATGACAGGCAGGAATCGTGCAGCTCAGCTGGAAATTGTCAAGCAGATGAGCAGACAGTAATCACGCAGCTCAGCAGGCCCTGATCACGTGACTGAGCATGCACTGTTCACGTGGATGATCACACACCTATCACGTGACTGATCATGCACTGATCATGTGACTGATCATGCACTGATGACGTGGCTATAATGCACTGATCACTTGGCTGGACATACACTGATCACGTGCCTGGTCATGCACTGATCACGTGGCTGATCATGCACTGATCACGTGACTGATCATGCAATGATCTCGTGTCTGATCATGCACTGATCACGTGGCTATCATGCATTGCTCACGTGGCCTGTCATGCAGTGATCACGTGGCTATCATGCACTACTCACTTGGCTGATCATGCAATGATCATGTAGCTACCATGTACAGGTCACGTGAATGATCATACACCCATCAGGTGACTGATCATGCACTGATCACGTGGCTATCATGCACTGATCACGAGACTGATCATGCACTGATCACGTCTATATCATGCACTGATCACATGACTGCCCATGCACTGATCACGTGGATGATCATACACTAATCATGTGACAGATCATGCACTGATCACGTGGCTGATCATGCACTGATACCGTGACTGAGCATGGACTGATCACATGACTATCATGTAGTGATCACGTGACTTAATGGCGCTGATCATGTGACTGATCATGCGCTGATCATGTTTGCTATCATACACTGATCATGTGCCTCTGGAGGCAATAAACAAAGAGCTGAGTAGGCACGAATCAAACAGTCAGCAGGCAATAATCATGGAACTCAGCTGTGAGGAATCATGCTGCTCAGCTGGCAATAATCAAGCAGCTGAGCAGGCAGGAATTACACAGCACAGCTGGCAATTGTCAAGCAGATGACAGGCAGGAATCGTGCAGCTCAGCTGGCAATTGTCAAGCAGATGAGCAGACACTAATCACGCAGCTCAGCAGGCCCGGATCACGTGACTGAGCATGCACTGTTCACGTGGCTGATCATACACTGATCACGTGATTGATCATGCACTGATCACATGGATATCATGCACTGATCACGTGGCTGATCATACACTGTTCACGTGTCTGACCATGCACTGATCACGTGGCTGATCATACACTGCTCACGTAACTGATCATGCACTGATCACGTGGCTATCATGCACTGAATACGTGGCTGAACATGCACTGTTCACGTGGCTGATCACACACCTGTCACGTGACATAACATGCACTGATCACGTGGCACTCATGCACTGATCACGTGGCTGATCATACTCTGCTCACGTAACTCATCATGCACACATCACGTTTCTATCATGCACTGCTCACGTGGCTCGTCATGGAATGATCACGTAGCTACCATATACTGGTCACGTGACTGATCATGCACAGATCACGTAAATGATCATGCACTGTTCACGTGACTGATCATGTACTGATCACGTGACTGATCATGCACCGATCACGTGGCTGATCATGCACTGATCACGTAATTGATCATGCACTTATCATTTGGCTGATCATGCACTGATCACGTGGCTGATCATACACTGATCACGTGACTGATCATGCACTGATCACGTGACTGATCATGCACTGATCACATAATTGATCCTGCACTGATCACATGGCTCATCACGCACTGATCCCGGTGGCTGATCACACACGTATCACGTGACTGATCATGTACAGATCACGTGAATAATCATGAAGTGATCACGTGGCTATCCTGCACTGATCACGTGGATATCATGCACTGATCACGTGGTTATCATGCACTTGATCACGAAGCTGATCGATACCATTTAACACTATGGACTGTGCATGGCACTGTTCGACTGGTGAGTGTTGCAACGTATTCCGTGGCTGAATGTTGTGTGTGTCCAAGTGCCCCGTGCTGGTTGGATTAGGTCCTGTGACTGTGGTCAAAGTGTGATCTGTCAGGTTGTGACATGCACTGATCACGTGACTGATCTTGCTCTGATCAGGTGGCTGTCATGCACTCATCACGTGTCTATCATGCACTGAACACGTGGTGATCATACACTGATCACGTGTCTTCGCATGCACTAATCACATGACTGCACATGCACTGAGCACGTAATTATAGGCAATGATCAGGTGCTACCATGCACTGATCAAGTGTCTGATCATGCAATGCTCATGTGAGTCAGGCTACACTAATGACGTAGCTATCATGCATTGATCACGTGTCTATCATGCTCTGAACACGTGGCTGATCATAAACTGATTCACGTGACTGCGCATGCACTGATCATGTGGCTGATCATAGAGTGATCACGTGGCTGATCATGCACTGATTAGGTGGCTGATCATGCATTGATCACGTGACTGCACATGCACTGTTCACGTAATTGTAGGCAATGATCACGTGGCTATCATGCACTGATCACGTGTCTATCATGCACTGAGCACGTGGCTGATCATAAACTGATCACGTGGACTGCGCATGCACTGATCATGTGGCTGATCATTACACTGATCACGTCGCTGATCAGGAACTGATCACGTGACTTAGCATGCAGTGATCTCGTGTCTGAATGGTGCTGATCATGTGACTAATCAAGAACTGATCACGTGGCTATAATGCACTGATCACGTGACTGCGCATGCACTGATCATGTGGATGATCAACACTGATCACGTTAACTGATCAGGCACTGATCACGTGACTGATCATTCACTGATCACGTGGCTATCATGCACTGATCACGTGACTGCACATGCACTGTTCACGTAATTGTAGGCAATGATCACGTGGCTATCATGCACTGATCACGTGTCTATCATGCACTGAGCACGTGGCTGATCATAAACTGATCACGTGACTGCGCATGCACTGATCATGTGGCTGATCATACACTGATCACGTCGCTGATCAGGAACTGATCACGTGACTTAGCATGCAGTGATCTCGTGTCTGAATGGTGCTGATCATGTGACTAATCAAGAACTGATCACGTGGCTATCATGCACTGATCACGTGACTGCGCATGCAATGATCATATGGCTGATCATACACTGATCACGTGACTGCACATGCACTGATCACATGGCTGATCATACAGAGATCCAGTGGCTGATCATGCACCGATCACGTCGCTGATCATGCACTGATCACGTGACTGCACATGCACTGTTCACGTAATTGTAGGCAATGATCACGTGGCTATCATGCACTGATCACGTGTCTATCATGCACTGAACTCGTGGCTGATCATACACTGATCACGTGTCTGCCCATGCACGAATCACGTGACTGCACATTCACTGACCACGTAATTGAAGCAATGATAACGTGGATGTCATGCACTGATCACGGGCTGATCATGCACTCCTCATGTGACTGAGCATGCACTGATCACGTAGATATCATGCATTGATCACTTGGCTATCATGCACTCAACACGTGGATGATCATACACTGATCACGTGATTGCACATGCACTGATCACGTGGCTGATCATACAGTGATCATGTGGCTGATCATGCACTGATTACGTGGCTGATCATGCACAGATCACGTAGCTATCATGCACTGAACACATGGCTATCATGCACTGATCACGTGACTGATCATGCACTGATCACGTGGCTGATCATGCACTGATCACGTGGCTGATCATCCACTAATCACGTGCCTGATCATGCACTGATCACGTGGCTGATTATGCATTGATCACGAAGCTGATCATACACTGATCACGTGACAATGCATGCACTAATCACATGGCTTATGATCCACTGCTCACTTGGTGATCGTGCACTGATCACGTGGCTGATCATACCCTGATCACGTGGCTGATCATGCACTTATCACGAAGCTGATCTTACACGGATCACGTTACTGTGCATGCACTGATCACGTGGCTGATCATGCACTGATCACGTGGATGATCATACAATGATCACATGACTGATCATGCACTGATCACGAGCCTGACCATGCACTGATCACGTGGCTGAACATGCACTGATCAGGAAGCTGATCATACACTGATCACATGACTCTGCATGCAATGATCACGTGGCTCATATTGCACTGATCACTTGGCTGATCATACACTGATCACGTGGCTGATCATGCAGTAATCACGGTGCGGATTATGCACTAATCACGTGGTTGATCATACACTGATCACGTGTCTATCATGCACTGATCACATGACTGTGCATTAACTGAACACGTACGTGTTCATGCACTGTTTACATGGCTATCATGCACTGATCACGTGGCTGCTCATGCATTGATCATGTAACTGATTATGCACTGTTGGCGTAGCTGTCATGCACTGATCACATGACTGCACATGCTATGATCACGTGACTGATCATGCACTGATCACGTGCCTGATCATGCACTGATCACGTGGCTGATCATGCACTGATGACGAAGCTGATCATACACTTAACACATGACTGTGCATGCACTGATCACATGGCTGATCATGCACTGATCATGTGGCTGAGCATGCACTGATCACTTAGCTATCATGCATTGATCACTTGGCTATCAGGCCCTGAACACGTGGCTGATCATACACTGATCACGTGACTGCACATGCACTGATCACGTGGCTGATCATACAGAGATCCAGTGGCTGATCATGCACTGATCACGTCGCTGATCACGTTCATGATCATGAACTGATCACGTGGACTTAGCATGCAGTGATCTGCGTGTCTGAATGGATGCTGATCATGTGACTAACAAAGAAACTGATCACCGTGGCTATCCATGCAGCTTGCATCACGTGACTGATCATGCACTGATCACATCAATTGATCCTGCACTGATCACATGGCTCATCACGCACTGATCCGGTGGCTGATCACACACGTATCACGTGACTGATCATGTACAGATCACGTGAATAATCATGAAGTGATCACGTGGCTATCCTGCACTGATCACGTGGATATCATGCACTGATCATGTGGCTGATCACACACGTCACGTGACTGATCATGCACTGATCACGTGGCTATCATGCACTGATCACGTGGCTATCATGCACTGATCACGTGGCTGATCATGCAATGATCACGTAGCTACCATGCACTGGTCACGTGACTGATCATGCACTGATCAGGTAATTGATCATGCACTGATCACGTGACTGATCATGCACAGATCACGTGACTGATCATGCACAGATCACGTGACTGATCATGCACTGATCACGTGGCTATCATGCACTGCTCACGTGGCTGATCATGCAATGATCACGCAGCTACCATGTACTGGTCACATGACTGATCATGCACTGATCACATAATTGATCATGCACTGTTCACCTGGCTTATCATGCATTGATCATGTGACTGATCATGTGCTGATCATGTTTGGTGTCACACACTGATCATGTGCCTCTGGAGGCAATGAACATAGAGCTGAGTAGGCAGGAATCAGTCAGCAGGCTATAATCATGGAACTCACCTCTGAGAAATCATGCTGCTCAGCTGGCAATAATCAAGTAGATGAGCAGGCAGGAATTACGCAGCACAGGTGGCAATTGTCAAGGAGATGACAGGCAGGAATCGTGCAGCTCAGCTGGAAATTGTCAAGCAGATGAGCAGACAGTAATCACGCAGCTCAGCAGGCCCTGATCACGTGACTGAGCATGCACTGTTCACGTGGATGATCACACACCTATCACGTGACTGATCATGCACTGATCATGTGACTGATCATGCACTGATGACGTGGCTATAATGCACTGATCACTTGGCTGGACATACACTGATCACGTGCCTGGTCATGCACTGATCACGTGGCTGATCATGCACTGATCACGTGACTGATCATGCAATGATCTCGTGTCTGATCATGCACTGATCACGTGGCTATCATGCATTGCTCACGTGGCCTGTCATGCAGTGATCACGTGGCTATCATGCACTACTCACTTGGCTGATCATGCAATGATCATGTAGCTACCATGTACAGGTCACGTGAATGATCATACACCCATCAGGTGACTGATCATGCACTGATCACGTGGCTATCATGCACTGATCACGAGACTGATCATGCACTGATCACGTCTATATCATGCACTGATCACATGACTGCCCATGCACTGATCACGTGGATGATCATACACTAATCATGTGACAGATCATGCACTGATCACGTGGCTGATCATGCACTGATACCGTGACTGAGCATGGACTGATCACATGACTATCATGTAGTGATCACGTGACTTAATGGCGCTGATCATGTGACTGATCATGCGCTGATCATGTTTGCTATCATACACTGATCATGTGCCTCTGGAGGCAATAAACAAAGAGCTGAGTAGGCACGAATCAAACAGTCAGCAGGCAATAATCATGGAACTCAGCTGTGAGGAATCATGCTGCTCAGCTGGCAATAATCAAGCAGCTGAGCAGGCAGGAATTACACAGCACAGCTGGCAATTGTCAAGCAGATGACAGGCAGGAATCGTGCAGCTCAGCTGGCAATTGTCAAGCAGATGAGCAGACACTAATCACGCAGCTCAGCAGGCCCGGATCACGTGACTGAGCATGCACTGTTCACGTGGCTGATCATACACTGATCACGTGATTGATCATGCACTGATCACATGGATATCATGCACTGATCACGTGGCTGATCATACACTGTTCACGTGTCTGACCATGCACTGATCACGTGGCTGATCATACACTGCTCACGTAACTGATCATGCACTGATCACGTGGCTATCATGCACTGAATACGTGGCTGAACATGCACTGTTCACGTGGCTGATCACACACCTGTCACGTGACATAACATGCACTGATCACGTGGCACTCATGCACTGATCACGTGGCTGATCATACTCTGCTCACGTAACTCATCATGCACACATCACGTTTCTATCATGCACTGCTCACGTGGCTCGTCATGGAATGATCACGTAGCTACCATATACTGGTCACGTGACTGATCATGCACAGATCACGTAAATGATCATGCACTGTTCACGTGACTGATCATGTACTGATCACGTGACTGATCATGCACCGATCACGTGGCTGATCATGCACTGATCACGTAATTGATCATGCACTTATCATTTGGCTGATCATGCACTGATCACGTGGCTGATCATACACTGATCACGTGACTGATCATGCACTGATCACGTGACTGATCATGCACTGATCACATAATTGATCCTGCACTGATCACATGGCTCATCACGCACTGATCCGGTGGCTGATCACACACGTATCACGTGACTGATCATGTACAGATCACGTGAATAATCATGAAGTGATCACGTGGCTATCCTGCACTGATCACGTGGATATCATGCACTGATCACGGGCTATCATTTGCATGATCCGAAGCTGATTCATAACATTTAAACACATTGACTGTGCATGCACTGAATCACATGGGCTGATCATTGCACTGATCATGTGGACTTGATCATGCACTGATCACGTGGCTATCATCCACTTCTTCACATGAGCTGCGCATGCACTTTGATCACGGTGACATGATCTGTCTCTGATCAGGTGGCTGTCATGCACTCATTCACGTGTCTATCATGCACTGAAACACGTGGCTGATCGATTACACTGATCTCACTGTCTTCGCATGCACTTTAATGCACATGGACTGCACATGCCACTGAGCACGTTATTATAGGCATGATCAGGTGGCTACCATGCACTGATCAAGTGTCTGATCATGCAATGCTCATGTGAGTCAGGCTACACTAATGACGTAGCTATCATGCATTGATCACGTGTCTATCATGCTCTGAACACGTGGCTGATCATAAACTGATCACGTGACTGCGCATGCACTGATCATGTGGCTGATCATAGAGTGATCACGTGGCTGATCATGCACTGATTAGGTGGCTGATCATGCATTGATCACGTGACTGCACATGCACTGTTCACGTAATTGTAGGCAATGATCACGTGGCTATCATGCACTGATCACGTGTCTATCATGCACTGAGCACGTGGCTGATCATAAACTGATCACGTGACTGCGCATGCACTGATCATGTGGCTGATCATACACTGATCACGTCGCTGATCAGGAACTGATCACGTGACTTAGCATGCAGTGATCTCGTGTCTGAATGGTGCTGATCATGTGACTAATCAAGAACTGATCACGTGGCTATAATGCACTGATCACGTGACTGCGCATGCACTGATCATGTGGATGATCAACACTGATCACGTTACTGATCAGGCACTGATCACGTGACTGATCATTCACTGATCACGTGGCTATCATGCACTGATCACGTGACTGCACATGCACTGTTCACGTAATTGTAGGCAATGATCACGTGGCTATCATGCACTGATCACGTGTCTATCATGCACTGAGCACGTGGCTGATCATAAACTGATCACGTGACTGCGCATGCACTGATCATGTGGCTGATCATACACTGATCACGTCGCTGATCAGGAACTGATCACGTGACTTAGCATGCAGTGATCTCGTGTCTGAATGGTGCTGATCATGTGACTAATCAAGAACTGATCACGTGGCTATCATGCACTGATCACGTGACTGCGCATGCAATGATCATATGGCTGATCATACACTGATCACGTGACTGCACATGCACTGATCACGTGGCTGATCATACAGAGATCCAGTGGCTGATCATGCACCGATCACGTCGCTGATCATGCACTGATCACGTGACTGCACATGCACTGTTCACGTAATTGTAGGCAATGATCACGTGGCTATCATGCACTGATCACGTGTCTATCATGCACTGAACTCGTGGCTGATCATACACTGATCACGTGTCTGCCCATGCACGAATCACGTGACTGCACATTCACTGACCACGTAATTGAAGGCAATGATAACGTGGATGTCATGCACTGATCACGGGGCTGATCATGCACTCCTCATGTGACTGAGCATGCACTGATCACGTAGATATCATGCATTGATCACTTGGCTATCATGCACTCAACACGTGGATGATCATACACTGATCACGTGATTGCACATGCACTGATCACGTGGCTGATCATACAGTGATCATGTGGCTGATCATGCACTGATTACGTGGCTGATCATGCACAGATCACGTAGCTATCATGCACTGAACACATGGCTATCATGCACTGATCACGTGACTGATCATGCACTGATCACGTGCTGATCATGCACTGATCACGTGGCTGATCATCCACTAATCACGTGCCTGATCATGCACTGATCACGTGGCTGATTATGCATTGATCACGAAGCTGATCATACACTGATCACGTGACAATGCATGCACTAATCACATGGCTTATGATCCACTGCTCACTTGGTGATCGTGCACTGATCACGTGGCTGATCATACCCTGATCACGTGGCTGATCATGCACTTATCACGAAGCTGATCTTACACGGATCACGTTACTGTGCATGC
This sequence comes from Bos taurus, assembly GCF_002263795.3. NCBI lineage: Eukaryota > Metazoa > Chordata > Mammalia > Artiodactyla > Bovidae > Bos > Bos taurus. The sequence goes on from NW_020191250.1 coordinate 17,613, forward strand.
ACTGATCACGTGGCTGATCATGCACTGATCACGTGGATGATCATACAATGATCACATGACTGATCATGCACTGATCACGAGCCTGACCATGCACTGATCACGTGGCTGAACATGCACTGATCAGGAAGCTGATCATACACTGATCACATGACTCTGCATGCAATGATCACGTGGCTCATATTGCACTGATCACTTGGCTGATCATACACTGATCACGTGGCTGATCATGCAGTAATCACGGTGCGGATTATGCACTAATCACGTGGTTGATCATACACTGATCACGTGTCTATCATGCACTGATCACAATGACTGTGCATTAACTGAACACGTACGTGTTCATGCACTGTTTTACATGGCTATCATGCACTGATCACGTGGCTGATCATGCAATTGATCATGTAACTGATTATGCCTGTTGGCGTAGCGTCATGCACTGATCACCATGACTGCACATGCTATGATCACGTGACTGATCAATGCACTGATCACGTGCCTGATCATGCACTGATCACGTGGCTGATCATGCACTGATGACGAAGCTGATCATACACTTACACATGACTGTGCATGCACTGATCACATGGCTGATCATGCACTGATCATGTGGCTGAGCATGCACTGATCACTTAGCTATCATGCATTGATCACTTGGCTATCAGGCCCTGAACACGTGGCTGATCATACACTGATCACGTGACTGCACATGCACTGATCACGTGGCTGATCATCACAGAGATTCCAGTGGCTGATCATGCACTGATCACGTCGCTGATCATGCACTGATCACGTCATTGATCATGAACTGATCACGTGACTTAGCATGCAGTGATCTCGTGTCTGAATGGTGCTGATCATGTGACTAATCAAGAACTGATCACGTGGCTATCATGCACTGATCACGTGACTGATCATGCACTGATCACACAATTGATCCTGCACTGATCACATGGCTCATCACGCACTGATCCGGTGGCTGATCACACACGTATCACGTGACTGATCATGTACAGATCACGTGAATAATCATGAAGTGATCACGTGGCTATCCTGCACTGATCACGTGGATATCATGCACTGATCATGTGGCTGATCACACACGTATCACGCACTGATCACGTGGCTATCATGCACTGATCACGTGGCTGATCATGCACGAATCACGTGGCTGATCATGAATATCACGTTAGCTACCATGCACTGGTCACGTGGAGCTGATCATGCCACTGACTCAGGTTAATTGATCATGCCACTGATCACATGACTGATCTGACAGATCACGCTGACTGATCTGCACAAGCATGACTGATCATGCACTATCACGTGGCTATCATGCACTGCTCACGTGGCTGATCATGCAATGATCACGCAGCTACCATGTACTGGTCACATGACTGATCATGCACTGATCACATAATTGATCATGCACTGTTCACCTGGCTTATCATGCATTGATCATGTGACTGATCATGTGCTGATCATGTTTGGTGTCACACACTGATCATGTGCCTCTGGAGGCAATGAACATAGAGCTGAGTAGGCAGGAATCAGTCAGCAGGCTATAATCATGGAACTCACCTCTGAGAAATCATGCTGCTCAGCTGGCAATAATCAAGTAGATGAGCAGGCAGGAATTACGCAGCACAGGTGGCAATTGTCAAGGAGATGACAGGCAGGAATCGTGCAGCTCAGCTGGAAATTGTCAAGCAGATGAGCAGACAGTAATCACGCAGCTCAGCAGGCCCTGATCACGTGACTGAGCATGCACTGTTCACGTGGATGATCACACACCTATCACGTGACTGATCATGCACTGATCATGTGACTGATCATGCACTGATGACGTGGCTATAATGCACTGATCACTTGGCTGGACATACACTGATCACGTGCCTGGTCATGCACTGATCACGTGGCTGATCATGCACTGATCACGTGACTGATCATGCAATGATCTCGTGTCTGATCATGCACTGATCACGTGGCTATCATGCATTGCTCACGTGGCCTGTCATGCAGTGATCACGTGGCTATCATGCACTACTCACTTGGCTGATCATGCAATGATCATGTAGCTACCATGTACAGGTCACGTGAATGATCATACACCCATCAGGTGACTGATCATGCACTGATCACGTGGCTATCATGCACTGATCACGAGACTGATCATGCACTGATCACGTCTATATCATGCACTGATCACATGACTGCCCATGCACTGATCACGTGGATGATCATACACTAATCATGTGACAGATCATGCACTGATCACGTGGCTGATCATGCACTGATACCGTGACTGAGCATGGACTGATCACATGACTATCATGTAGTGATCACGTGACTTAATGGCGCTGATCATGTGACTGATCATGCGCTGATCATGTTTGCTATCATACACTGATCATGTGCCTCTGGAGGCAATAAACAAAGAGCTGAGTAGGCACGAATCAAACAGTCAGCAGGCAATAATCATGGAACTCAGCTGTGAGGAATCATGCTGCTCAGCTGGCAATAATCAAGCAGCTGAGCAGGCAGGAATTACACAGCACAGCTGGCAATTGTCAAGCAGATGACAGGCAGGAATCGTGCAGCTCAGCTGGCAATTGTCAAGCAGATGAGCAGACACTAATCACGCAGCTCAGCAGGCCCGGATCACGTGACTGAGCATGCACTGTTCACGTGGCTGATCATACACTGATCACGTGATTGATCATGCACTGATCACATGGATATCATGCACTGATCACGTGGCTGATCATACACTGTTCACGTGTCTGACCATGCACTGATCACGTGGCTGATCATACACTGCTCACGTAACTGATCATGCACTGATCACGTGGCTATCATGCACTGAATACGTGGCTGAACATGCACTGTTCACGTGGCTGATCACACACCTGTCACGTGACATAACATGCACTGATCACGTGGCACTCATGCACTGATCACGTGGCTGATCATACTCTGCTCACGTAACTCATCATGCACACATCACGTTTCTATCATGCACTGCTCACGTGGCTCGTCATGGAATGATCACGTAGCTACCATATACTGGTCACGTGACTGATCATGCACAGATCACGTAAATGATCATGCACTGTTCACGTGACTGATCATGTACTGATCACGTGACTGATCATGCACCGATCACGTGGCTGATCATGCACTGATCACGTAATTGATCAGGCACTTATCATTTGGCTGATCATGCACTGATCACGTGGCTGATCATACACTGATCACGTGACTGATCATGCACTGATCACGTGACTGATCATGCACTGATCACATAATTGATTCCTGCACTGATCACATGGGCTTCATCACGCACTGATCCCCTGGTGGCTGATCAACACGTATACAGCGTGCACCCTATCGTACACCTCACAAAGTGAATAATTCCATCCCCGGGGCAGTGATCACGTGGCTATCCTGCCACTGATCACCCCAAAGTGGACCTATCATCTGAACACCCTGATCACCGGTGGAACCTGATCACACACACGTTATCAACGTGAGCTGATCATGCACTGATCAACGTTGTTGGCTATCATGGCACTGATTCACGTGGGCTATTCTGCACTGATCACGTGGCTGATCATGCAAATGGATCCACGTAGCCCCCACCTCTGCCAACTGCGTCACTCGATAGTACTGGTGATCACGACAGTATATATCGGTACTAGTACTTGATCACCACGCAACCCTGATCAGTGACTATCACTGTAGCAACCTAGATCACGTGACACTTTCAAGTGCACAATCTCTTCGCATGCACTAATCACATGACTGCACATGCACTGAGCACGTAATTATAGGCAATGATCAGGTGGCTACCATGCACTGATCAAGTGTCTGATCATGCAATGCTCATGTGAGTCAGGCTACACTAATGACGTAGCTATCATGCATTGATCACGTGTTATCATGCTCTTGAACACGTGGCTGATCATAAATTGATCAGTGACTGCGCATGCACTGATCATGTGGCTGATCATAGAGTGATCACGTGGCTGATCATGCACTGATTAGGTGGCTGATCATGCATTGATCACGTGACTGCACATGCACTGTTCACTAATTGTAGGCAATGATCACGTGGCTATCATGCACTGATCACGTGTCTATCATGCACTGAGCACGTGGCTGATCATAAACTGATCACGTGACTGCGCATGCACTGATCATGTGGCTGATCATACACTGATCACGTCGCTGATCAGGAACTGATCACGTGACTTAGCATGCAGTGATCTCGTGTCTGAATGGTGCTGATCATGTGACTAATCAAGAACTGATCACGTGGCTATAATGCACTGATCACGTGACTGCGCATGCACTGATCATGTGGTGATCAACACTGATCACGTTACTGATCAGGCACTGATCACGTGACTGATCATTCACTGATCACGTGGCTTATCATGCACTGATCACGTGACTGCACATGCACTGTTCACGTAATTGTAGGCAATGATCACGTGGCTATCATGCACTGATCACGTGTCTATCATGCACTGACACGTGGCTGATCATAACTGATCACGTGACTGCCATGCACTGATCATGTGGCTGATCATACACTGATCACGTCGCTGATCAGGAACTGATCACGTGACTTAGCATGCAGTGATCTCGTGTCTGAATGTGCTGATCATGTGACTAATCAGAACTGATCACGTGGCTTCATGCACTGATCACGTGACTGCCGCATGCAATGATCATATGGCTGATCATACACGATCACGTGACTGCACATGCACTGATCACGTGGCTGATCATACTGAGATCCACGTGGCTGATCATGCACTGATCACGTCTGATCATGCACTGATCACGTGACTGCACATGCACATGTTCACGTAATTGATAGGCAATGATCACGTGGCTATCATGCACTGATCACGTGTCTATCATGCACTGAACTCGTGGCTGATCATACACTGATCACGTGTCTGACCATGCACGAATCACGTGACTGCACATTCACTGACCACGTAATGAAGGCAGATAACGTGGATGTCATGCACTGATCACGGGGCTGATCATGCACTCCTCATGTGACTGAGCATGCACTGATCATGTAGATATCATGCATTGATCACTTGGCTATCATGCACTCAACACGTGGATGATCATACTGATCACGTGATTGCACATGCACTGATCACGTGGCTGATCATACAGTGATCATGTGGCTGATCATGCACTGATTACGTGGCTGATCATGCACAGATCACGTAGCTATCATGCACTGAACACATGGCTATCATGCACTGATCACGTGACTGATCATGCACTGATCACGTCGCTGATCATGCACTGATCACGTGGCTGATCATCCACTAATCACGTGCTGATCATGCACTGATCACGTGGCTGATTATGCTGATCACGAAGCTGATCTACACTGATCACGTGACAATGCATGCACTAATCACATGGCTTATGAATCCACTGCTCACTTGGTGTCGTGCACTATCACGTGGCTGATCATACCTGATCACGTGGGGCATCATGCACTTACACGAAAGCTGATCTTACACGGATCACGTTACTGTGCATGCGAATCACGTGGCTGATCATGCACTGATCACGTGGATGACATACAATGATCATCATGACTGATCATGCACTGATCACGAGCCTGACCATGCACTGATCACGTGGCTGAACATGCACTGATCGGAAGCTGATCATACACTGACACATGACTCTGCATGCAATGATCACGTGGCTCATATTGCACTGATCACTTGGCTGATCATACACTGATCACGTGGCTGATCATGCAGTAATCACGGTGCGGATTATGCACTAATCACGTGGGTTGATCATACACTGATCAACGTGTCTATCATGCACTGATCACATGACTGTGCATTAACTGAACACGTACGTGTTCATGCACTGTTTACATGGCTATCATGCACTGATCACGTGGCTGATCATGCATTGATCATGTTAACTGATTATGCACTGTTGGCGTAGCTGTCATGCACTGATCACATGACTGCACATGCTGATCACCGTGACTGATCATGCACTGATCACGGTGCCTGATCATGCACTGATCACGTGGCTGATCATGACACTGATGACGAAGCTGATCATGACACTTAACACATGACTGTGCATGCACTGATCACAGTGGCTGATCATGCACTGATCATGTGGCTGAGCATGCACTGATCACTTAGCTATCATGCATTGATCACTTCTATCGGCCTGACACGTGGCTGATCATACACTGATCACGTGACTGCACATGCACTGATCACGTGGCTGATCATACGAATCGTGCTGATCATGCACTGATCACGTCGCTGATCATGCACTGATCACGTCATTGATCATGAACTGATCACGTGACTTCATCCATGATCTCGTGTCTGATTGCTGATCAGTGACTATCATGACTGATCACGTGGCTATCATGCACTATCATCGGATGATCACTATAGAGATTCACGATTATCCTGCACTGATCACATGGCTCAAATCATGATTCGGTGCTGTCACCTCCGTTACAGTGACTGATCCGTGTACAGATCAGTGATAATCATGAAGTGATCACGTGGCTATCCTCCAGCATCACGTGGAATATTATGCACTGACATGATCGGCTGATACAACGTATACGGACGATCAGACTGATCAGTGCACAGATGCACGTGGCTATATCTCACATGATCACTCACCTGATAATGCACGATCAGCACTGATCACAGTGACTGATCATGCACAGATCACGTGACTGACTCATGCAACTGATCACGTGGCTATCATGCACTGCTCACGTGGCTGATCATGCAATGATCACGCAGCTACCATGTACTGGTCACATGACTGATCATGCACTGATCACATAATTGATCATGCACTGTTCACCTGGCTTATCATGCATTGATCATGTGACTGATCATGTGCTGATCATGTTTGGTGTCACACACTGATCATGTGCCTCTGGAGGCAATGAACATAGAGCTGAGTAGGCAGGAATCAGTCAGCAGGCTATAATCATGGAACTCACCTCTGAGAAATCATGCTGCTCAGCTGGCAATAATCAAGTAGATGAGCAGGCAGGAATTACGCAGCACAGGTGGCAATTGTCAAGGAGATGACAGGCAGGAATCGTGCAGCTCAGCTGGAAATTGTCAAGCAGATGAGCAGACAGTAATCACGCAGCTCAGCAGGCCCTGATCACGTGACTGAGCATGCACTGTTCACGTGGATGATCACACACCTATCACGTGACTGATCATGCACTGATCATGTGACTGATCATGCACTGATGACGTGGCTATAATGCACTGATCACTTGGCTGGACATACACTGATCACGTGCCTGGTCATGCACTGATCACGTGGCTGATCATGCACTGATCACGTGACTGATCATGCAATGATCTCGTGTCTGATCATGCACTGATCACGTGGCTATCATGCATTGCTCACGTGGCCTGTCATGCAGTGATCACGTGGCTATCATGCACTACTCACTTGGCTGATCATGCAATGATCATGTAGCTACCATGTACAGGTCACGTGAATGATCATACACCCATCAGGTGACTGATCATGCACTGATCACGTGGCTATCATGCACTGATCACGAGACTGATCATGCACTGATCACGTCTATATCATGCACTGATCACATGACTGCCCATGCACTGATCACGTGGATGATCATACACTAATCATGTGACAGATCATGCACTGATCACGTGGCTGATCATGCACTGATACCGTGACTGAGCATGGACTGATCACATGACTATCATGTAGTGATCACGTGACTTAATGGCGCTGATCATGTGACTGATCATGCGCTGATCATGTTTGCTATCATACACTGATCATGTGCCTCTGGAGGCAATAAACAAAGAGCTGAGTAGGCACGAATCAAACAGTCAGCAGGCAATAATCATGGAACTCAGCTGTGAGGAATCATGCTGCTCAGCTGGCAATAATCAAGCAGCTGAGCAGGCAGGAATTACACAGCACAGCTGGCAATTGTCAAGCAGATGACAGGCAGGAATCGTGCAGCTCAGCTGGCAATTGTCAAGCAGATGAGCAGACACTAATCACGCAGCTCAGCAGGCCCGGATCACGTGACTGAGCATGCACTGTTCACGTGGCTGATCATACACTGATCACGTGATTGATCATGCACTGATCACATGGATATCATGCACTGATCACGTGGCTGATCATACACTGTTCACGTGTCTGACCATGCACTGATCACGTGGCTGATCATACACTGCTCACGTAACTGATCATGCACTGATCACGTGGCTATCATGCACTGAATACGTGGCTGAACATGCACTGTTCACGTGGCTGATCACACACCTGTCACGTGACATAACATGCACTGATCACGTGGCACTCATGCACTGATCACGTGGCTGATCATACTCTGCTCACGTAACTCATCATGCACACATCACGTTTCTATCATGCACTGCTCACGTGGCTCGTCATGGAATGATCACGTAGCTACCATATACTGGTCACGTGACTGATCATGCACAGATCACGTAAATGATCATGCACTGTTCACGTGACTGATCATGTACTGATCACGTGACTGATCATGCACCGATCACGTGGCTGATCATGCACTGATCACGTAATCGATCATGCACTTATCATTTGGCTGATCATGCACTGATCACGTGGCTGATCATACACTGATCACGTGACTGATCATGCACTGATCACGTGACTGATCATGCACTGATCACATAATTGATCCTGCACTGATCACATGGCTCATCACGCACTGATCTGGTGGCTGTTCACACACGTATCACGTGACTGATCATGTACAGATCACGTGAATAATCATGAAGTGATCACGTGGCTATCCTGCACTGATCACGTGGATATCATGCACTGATCATGTGGCTGATCACACACGTATCACGTGACTGATCATGCACTGATCACGTGGCTATCATGCACTGATCACGAGACTGATCATGCACTGATCACGTCTATATCATGCACTGATCACATGACTGCCCATGCACTGATCACGTGGATGATCATACACTACTCTGATCAGGTGGCTGTCATGCACTCATCACGTGTCTATCATGCACTGAACACGTGGCTGATCATACACTGATCACGTGTCTTCGCATGCACTAATCACATGACTGCACATGCACTGAGCACGTAATTATAGGCAATGATCAGGTGGCTACCATGCACTGATCAAGTGTCTGATCATGCAATGCTCATGTGAGTCAGGCTACACTAATGACGTAGCTATCATGCATTGATCACGTGTCTATCATGCTCTGAACACGTGGCTGATCATAAACTGATCACGTGACTGCGCATGCACTGATCATGTGGCTGATCATAGAGTGATCACGTGGCTGATCATGCACTGATTAGGTGGCTGATCATGCATTGATCACGTGACTGATTATGCACTGAAGCGTAGCTGTCATGCCCTGATCACATGAGTTCGCATGCCATGATCATGTGACTGATCATGCACTGATCATGAGGCAGATATGCACTGATACGTGGTTAATCGTACACTAACCACGTGGCTGATCAGCACTAATCACTTTGCGGATCATGCACTGATCACGAAGCTGATCTTCAGGATCACGTTACTGTGCATGCACTGATCACTGGCTGACCATGCCATGATCATGTGGCAGATCATGCACTGATCACGTGGTTAATCATACACTAACCAAGTGGCTGATCATGCACTAATCACGTTGTGGAGCATGCACTGATCACGTGGCTGATCATACACTGATCACGTCGCTGATCAGGAAC